>NC_133203.1:3799561-3844561 GCF_958299795.1 Porites lutea
ACCGGGGAGGGCTGGATGTGTCTCTAAACGGTACCTATCCCACTCCTCCCTTCTAAGTGTCACCCTAAACTGTTAAATCTTTGACATAGTCAGGAAACTTGTATCGTAATGAATGATTATTTTGTCTTTGTTTAATTTTTCTCCAGTGTTAAATTGAGAAGATTACCTCCGCGATTATTATTTGCGTCAAAACAGAGCTGCCGATCCCCTAAATTAAAGAGTCTAAAGAGTCTAAAAAAATTATACTGCACAACATCCGGCTTCAGAAATACAAAAGTACAGATTTTGATTCGGTTGATTTACCAGGTTGTAATTTATCATCTTGTGGACGCGGCCATCCTCGGAGACCCAGGGGCAGTTAGTTGGGTCGATAAAATGTTCGTGGTGAAAGTTTACTGTAAGATCGAGACGAGCCCCTGGGCACTTACTCTTACCGAACCAGTTCCAGAAGCGTTTGAATTGCCTGCTTCTGATTGGCCCGAAAAAAATTTTTCTGGCCAATCAGCGAAGAGAAGCTGCTGGGTGACTCTCGTGTTTTCTTACACGACGTAGTTTTCCTCATCGATTGCCATAGTTGCGTAGCGCGTTCAACGGGGAAAGTTTCTCGACGAAAGTTTCAGAACAAAATGTTAACAACCCGCAAAATTGCAACCTTTAGCACGACTACAAGAAACAAACACTCTCCGATGAATTTTTAGGGCGGATCTTTCCAAGGTATCGTAAATTTTTATTGCTGATACGATACGCGATGCATGACTTTCACTTTCCCTACGACGCCAAGCTTACATTTTAGATGTCCATGTTCGTTGCACGACTTCTGAAACTTTCTACAGCGTGAAAATTTCCGTTGCAGGGGCCACGAACTACGTCGATTGATCGTGGGAATTGCTGGCTTGCTGCAGTGCACGTACCTTGTTGCTTTCGCGCTAAACTCCCTTACCTTACGTATTTTAAATACAGCCGTTGTGTTTAGTTCGAAATCGTAGTCCGGTTATGTGCTGAATCCTGACTTGTTAAGTGAGGTCGATTTTTGCAGGCTGTGTGGGTTTATTTTTAAGGATAAGTGAAGAAAAAAAAAATAAAGGTGAGTTTGCGAAAATGTTTGAAAGTGGTTGGTGTGAAAGTTTTGGAGGGCGATAAACGCGCAGTGCCGGTGACAAGTGTAGGGACAGAGTTGAGAAATCGTGGAAGGTTGGGATGTCTATATACATATTTTTGTAGTCACTAAAACTTTATAAGAAGTGAACGCTCTTAAGGAAATTCCAGGGAGAAGAGACCAAGGAATAGGGACACTTTCCAAAGATCCAACTTCAGCTCTTGATTTCAAGGACCTGGGTCTCTGGCTTACTAAACCGCATAAGATAACCTGGGTTAATCTTCACTGTGATTAGAATTATGGCTAATATAGTAGAAATGAATTCTTATTATAAGATATCTTTTAACAAATGCATGTATAAAAGTAATTTCACATAATATGTGATTTTTTGCCAAACTATTCATCTATGATTGACTTGATGTTTCCCCTTACTGGCCCCCTCAAACACATCCACAGTGCCATTGTTTTAACTCCCTTGGAATTGATGGTACAAGATTGGACTTATTTTGAAAAAATAATGCTGCAATATTAACAATTTTCCTTTGGTGCGTTTGTTTGATATTTCATAACTTCCCTATCATAATTCTCCTCATCTGACAATAATATTCTTCATTGATAATTATTTTTAAATCTTTAAACACCCTCTTCAGAAAGGTAAAAATCTTCATGGCATGGCCACCATCCCACACAGTGTCTCTAAAATACTTTCCACAGAACATAATTTATTACAATTATCAATTACTGTTTCCTGTACAAGACAATCAGAGAATACAAATTCTAGAATACAAGCAGTGAAGATTTGATTCTTGAACTTCCTGTCACAGATCATCTTGATTTTCTTTAAGCAGACTAACAGTCTTTGGCTCTGATGTCGCCACATAAGTGCCTTGGAATGATCTGCTGTTTTCATTACTGTCATCAAAAAAGGAAGGAGTTTTTTCTCTTCTACAGGTTGTACACTTAATAAAATCTAAAAGAAGAAGGAGTTTTAGAATTATCGAAAACAGTAAGAGACAATTTCAGCACAGTTCCCTTTTTTTCCAGAGAGTGTTGGAAAACAGTTTTTGTATGTTATGTGTAGGTATACCATATTTACTTGTGTATAATGTCACCTGAATATAATGCACTCCTCATTTTTCTAGACAGTATTCAAATAATATACACAAGTATACTTGTTGGCCACCTAGTAAAACAAACCCTTTGGGACAGAAAGAATCACCAACAAATACCCCAGCATAAATGTTTATTAACAAATTAAAATAAAATAAAATATTACATCTCCCTAGTATATACATAACTCAATCAGTATAATAAGTAGACATGTGAACTCCAATAAAAAAGTTTAAAAAAAAATCTCAACAGCTTAAGAATAAAATTCATGTAATGGCATCTGTAGTTCTGTATTATGGGGTGTTCTTCCATTTATAATATGTAAATGTTAAATTGCACTATTATCTTAAGCAGTCACAAGGCTTACTTCATCAGCTTTCAATTGTCAATAAATGGTGACAAAAAAACATGATAATTCTTGTGAAGTGTCTGTCAGCTTTTAGACATAAGATTACTGAGCATCCTTGAATAAAAGCCAGATCTACTGTTAAGTATAATGAGGGTCCTGAAGGGGGGATATCAATCCCATTGAAACTGTTTAACCCTCAATTCCCATTTTTTACATTTTTTCCCATTCTCAGTGATAGAATCCCCCTGCCAGTGACTTAAATCCCATTTTCCCAGAACAACATCATCCCATTTTACCCCTTCAGAACTCCCCACAATGAATTCAGTGTAGCACCCTTCCTAGCAAACAAATCAGCATACTTACCAATGAACAGCTGTATGTACTTGCAACGGGATTTTTCTGGTAAAACTCCTTAAAGAACATTGCCCTGAATTTATTGTCCCCCAGTTAATGATTCCGCGCTTCCGTACAACAAAGAAAACGCTTCCTATCCATTCAATATTTCTCGATCTTTTGTTTTGCTTTCCCCTAAGAAAGCGGCCTGAATTCCCAGTGACCTCGAGTACTTTACCTGGTCCTCAACTATTGACATGAGACGGTGAAATCACTATGACCAATGGATTACTAGGGAATTCATAACCTTTAGCATCTAACGATTTTTAAACCCCCTAGCTTATAGGCAACATTTGGAACGTTAGACTCTTCTATCAATTGCCCAAAAACATCTCTTCTTTCCACAATCGTCTCAATAATAAATCTTTGCTTCGCTTTGAACTGTACCACAGGAAACAAAGACAAGCCTTCTAATTCTTCAAGCGCTTGCTGGAGGTCTCCCTCGAATCTAAAGTTAACACTACTATCAACTTCGGAAGAATTCGTACGGTCAACTGCTGTAAGCTTTTAAGCTTAAAAGTTTCAAAAGGAGTTGGGAGCGAAAGCAAGAAGGCACTGCAGCTAGCCGGCATTTCCCACGATCAATCGACGTAGTTGCGTGGCCCGTGCGACGGAAATTTTCACGCTGTAGAAAGTTTCAGAAGTCGTGCAATGAACATGGACATCTAAAATGTAAGCTTGGCGTTATATACTAGACAATGTGAGCAAATTAAGGTGTGGAAAGTGAAAGTCATGCATCGCGTATCGTATCAGCAATAAAAATTTACGATACCTTGGAAAGGTCCGCCCTAAAAATTCATCGGAGAGTGTTTGTTTCTTGTAGTCGAGCTAAAGGTTGCAATTTTGCGGGTTGTTAACATTTTGTTCTGAAACTTTCGTCGAGAAACTTTCCCCGTTGAACGCGCTACGCAACTATGGCAATCGATGAGGAAAACTACGTCGTGTAAGAAAACACGAGAGTCACCCGGCAGCTTCTCTTCGCTGATTGGCCAGAAAAATTTTTTTCTGGCCAATCAGAAGCAGGCAATTCAAACGCTTCTGGAACTGGTTCGGTAAGAGTAAGTGCCCAGGGGCTCGTCTCGATCTTACAGTAAACTTTCACCACGAACATTTTATCGACCCGACTAACTGCCCCTGGGTCTCCGAGGATGGGACGCGGCAGGAGGAAGTTGATTTCTTTGGAAAAAATTCTCAAACGCGCCAAAACAGAGAGTTTATCAGTGATTGTGAGCCCGCAGTATCTTCCGTTTTCCAGCAAAAATTAATGGATGGGCCAGCACACCTACATTGCGGATTTATGGAGCTATGAAAGACTGTAAAACACGCTTGAAATCCTGAGGAAATGGATAATCACTCTGAAGAGGAGAGAAACATATCTACAGAGGATATTCTCAAAACGTTGGATCGTTTCGGCTCAAAAACTCCAAGCCCGGTGGAAGATGTAGGTAGGTTGATCGCAATGGAGTCTGTCGCCCGAAACGGGAAAGTTTTTTTATGATAGCTCATATGTCTCTACGGCCGGAAAGAATCGCTTGCGAATAAGAACAGTCTCAAAAATTTCTGTTGGCTTAGTAAAATATCCTCTTCTAAATAAACCGATCTCTGAACATACGTGCATACGTCACATGATTTAAAAAAGTGTTAAATTAGTCATAACTAAAATACAGTTGTTGTTCGCCTCATAAACGAGCTTTTACAAGTTGTATTTCATTCGAAATTTAAGACTGTGCGTTGTATAGTAATAGATTTATTTCTATCATCATATCATTGTCTTTAGATCCTGCCAGCTCCTATACAGTATTCGCGTTTCACTTTGTTTTGGGGGGATCTTCGTCGCCTTGCATTTTGCGAAGGTGTCATGTTGCAAAATAAAATGTCATCTAGCCATCACTAGACTTTGGCGTTTGGAGTTAACTATTTGGTTCATATTTAATTTTGTTCGAATAGCTCAAGTTATGTTTACTCATTGAAAATGGATTTCCGTTCAGCTTACTTTGTTAAGATTTAAAGGGAGTACAATGCTTATAATGCTTTTTGAACTTTTTCTCCTCCAAGGTCATGTTTCTTGGGGAGTTCATTTTAAAAAATTAATTTTCTCCAGTTATTTCCAAGAAAAGGTTCTATTATTAATTTCATTGTTAAAAACAATCATTTTCAGTTCTAAGCTGACACATTAAAAATTAAGACTTTGTCAACTCCTGATTTTATGTTAATCTTTTTTAAAAGAAAATTTTCTATGACTGTATGTAACTGACAGATTCGATTAGTTCCAGTATATTGCTTTTTATTGACTTTACATTATCTTATGTGTTACTTTACTAGAATTCAAAATCAGGTTAACTTTTCTTAAGGTAATATTTAATATTTTGTGGTATGTAAAAAATCACAACTCGATATTGTGTGTTTTCTCTGAGAAGTATTGAAAACCTTCAACTAGATGAAGTTTGGCATTTAAAATACTATAAATTCAAAGCTTTTCACAATTTGCTAAAAAAATATGTCTCTCCTGAAAGGTTTTTTTAATTTGGTTTTGGTTAATAGGTGACATATACTAGCATCTGAAATTTGTTGTTTTCAAAATAATTATTATTCTTCCCATTTTCAATCTTCACATTTATGTGAAAAAAATGATGGAAGTGGTTTTGTAGTTAAGCTGATATATTTCTGATACAACCAAACCTTAACTATAAAACTCTTTTGAATTATTAAAGGCATCAGGGTTTTGGCAAATACAATGTATATTTTGAGAAATGTCCCCTTTGATTATCCTTGGTAGCACTGCAGTTAATTTAAAATGAATATCACATATGTGTTTTTTTAAAAGCAGGTTTGGTTGTAGCATTTTTCATGGCTGATATATTTTATTAAAATTTTGGAAAGAAACTCTTCCCTATATTGTACAGTTAATTCAAGTGACGATAAAGGTATCTTGATTTGTACATAGTACAATGCAAATTCTGTATGTGTTCAACCAAAGATAAGTAGATAATTCATAATCTGTAGTTTGTGAGAAGACCCAACCAATAAAAATGCTTTTTGTATTATACACAACTCTGTATTTTTGCACTGCAGTTTTAATTCTGTTTTGTTGTCTAAACTAGCCATTGTTTTTAGTCTGACAATAATTAGTTGCAGACCTTAGCTTAGGTAGTTTTTCATCATATTTTTTGAAAAATGGTTAGTATTAAGAAAATATATATATTTTTTGGCTACCGTAAAAATATGTAAATTCACAAGCTGAGTTTTTCATCCGCTCTTATCAAAGTTTCTGTCATGTACGGCACAAATAATCCTGTCTCTTGTATGGGTCACCAAAACTCTCAGCACTGAGATAAAATAGGCCACTTGCACTAAGAGGTCACGTGACCATTGCTTCCTCTAAACAATGAGTAGGAATCTTGCTGATGCCAAAAATTGACAGAGCACATAAAAATTATCTTACACCCGCAGTTTGAAAGGAAATGCATTTAAGGGAGATATTTTGTGGCACTTTGATTTTTCAACAAAGTAGTATGATTTGTATTGGCCGCCATGTTGGAGGGCATATTCTTGCCCTCCAACATGGCTACCAAAACTACTTTTTACTTTCACCTTGTTAAACGTTAGATAGTTATGCTCAGATGTGCTGTAAACGTTACCGCTTCATCTTTTCAACATTTCCCTTGAAGTTTAAGTGCAAAATTTGTGTTCAGAAAGAGGTAATTCATAATTTTAAAACTCACATTATGGTCACGTGACCAGCTACGAATTTACTCACTTTACGAAAATGGTGCGGGTTTGAAAAACCAAATCACTATTATGTTGTTCAAAATATGACCCACTAATCGTTTTTCGAAGGCAAAATCATATAACTTTCATTTTCATGAAAACGATGTCACATGACCTCTTAGTGCAAATGGCCTATTGATCTTTTCTGTGCTTTAGTTTGGAAGCCCAAATTTCTCCAGCATTCCAAGAAATGGTTCCTGGCAGAATTTTACATGTTTTTGATCACTGGGTGGTCTGTAATTCATGTAAGAATACTTGACTTATGGTATGGGATAACATATAATTTCGATATTATTATTCTCTTTTTCACAGATGATCAGTTTGTTAGCTCAGGCAGGTCTTCTCAGAGGTTATCTTTTGTTGATGATCCACTTAGTAATCAGAGACTCAGTTATGTATCTGTTGATGGAAGCGAAATTGACTCAGACTATAGCTCCGCGAGTTCAGTGGTTCCTGCATCATCTGAGGAACAGAAGAATCTTGAGTAAGTTCAATATTGGTTAATGATTATGGTATAAACTATGCCAACTCCCCCCGATATGGCACCTATCTCCCGGTCTTCTGTAGAGGTTACCAAATCTCCTGGATAAAATAAACTTGTAACCTTTTCTGTGCTTTTAAGCTTAGAATTCAGCGCAAGACATCCTTTCATTCAAACTAAGGATTTGATCAGTATTGAGAAAGGAATGTTAAACCGATCATCAATTAAGCTTAGAAAATTATTGTCTGTTTGTTTTTACAATAACTTGTGACAGTTTTTAACATCCATTTCCATTGATGTTTCTCAGAAAATCACGGAAGGGAGACAGAGAAAAACAAATGCACCTCTCCATTACATCATTTCCATGGTCTTTTCTCTCATCGACTATTCTCTCTTGACCAATCAGTTTTTGAGAAATAGCTCATCGAGGTAGAAAAATAATCCAGCTATTAATGAATTATTTGAAGTGTTTGTTTGTTTGTTTTCTCAGGTTAGAATGGCGAGAGCTCTTTGGTTCAAGTACATACTATGCCATAGTAAGCACCAGAGAAGTTTTTTGTGGTTAATTGTACATTACACAATACCATGTTTCTGTACCATTTATATCATAGAACTGCACACAAAAGGATTTTAGCAAAACTAGCTTTTGCAATTGACTATGGTTGCTCACTGGGTAGGGCAAAAATGTGGTCCAGCAGGCAAGGACAGGTCAAGACATGCTGGCATTTATGCCATGCTGCAGTGGCTAGCCGGTGGACAGGTCTGTTTAAATCTCTGCCCTTGGATGATGTCTCATGGAGGAAGAATGTTTTAAATGTGCCAGCTCTCTTTTGTTTCCAGGAGTTCTCCTCTTCATGCGATTTACATATCTTTGGTTTTTAACTTTGCAGATCAGGCAGCATGCATTAGATGGCAAGCTTCGATTTTCCAACTTTAGGAGCATCTGCTGGAAGGTGATGTGTTAATTATAAAAGTTGCACAGCTCTACTTCTAAAACTTCTTGGATTTTGATTGGTTATACATTATAATTATGACACAAATGAAAGTTCACCAATTTTAAATGTTATAGAAAACATGTCAAAAACTTTTTCAAGAGGCAAGTGCTTAATCTGGCACCTAGTCTGTGCCATACTGATGGAACTTAAAACTTTTGGAAAACAGCATCAAAATCCTTGTTCTGAGCTGCCACTTGTGTACCAGGATTTGAGTACGTGCTGTGTTTATGGCCTGGTTAAAAAGCCAAAGTTGATTTGCCCATCAGGGTGAAGGGAAATTTCAAACGACTTCCCGGTAATTTATTTGAGTCCCTTGGGAGACCAGATCAAGGATATTGGCTCTGCTTCGCAGGTGTTACTAATTATTGGGCTAAGATTATGTCTGTGACACATTCTATTGAGCATCATTCCTTCTTTAATATCTATATACACTGTGTTGTTCTTGCAGGTACAGCTGTAGTCTGTTAAATGAAAAGATTTAATCTTTTGTATTAAATTATTCCAAACAGGTTTTCTTAGAGTGTCTACCAGAGCAAAAAGATGATTGGGTGATGAAGACAACTAAACTTAGGAATGACTACACCCAGTTCAAGAACAAGGTAGGTAACATCTGTACCGATACATAGGACATGTTAAAACTATACCAGTAGCCTTTTGTGCCGACATGAAAAGCTATCTGATATTCTTGGCTTGCAACCACGTGCCAAGGGGGCCATGTTGGTGGTGTGTTGGTGGTCAATACAATAGAATGTTTTCTCGAAGAATTTACATGAAAATAGAGTTTAGTTCCCAGAGGAGAGAAATGCTTTTGTTCTTAATCCTAACACACCACCAACATGGCTGCTGTGACATCATGTGTAACCTAGCATTATATGAACAGCAATGGCTCAGAACTGGAACAAGTCGTTCAAGTGCATTGAGCATCGTGCCAGAGCAGTTGGCTAAAAGAGTTTGGTCAGCTAAATCCCAGTCCTCACTCCTGAATATTTTCTTCAGTCTCAGTGGATTCCAGTCGTCACTCTTAATTCTTAGGCTGATTAAGCAACAGAACAGGAACATCAGCCCAATTTGCCGCTCTGCCATTGGCCAAGCCAGTTTTTTGATTTGCGCACGCAGTTGTCAACTGACATTCCTGTTCTGTTGCTAAATCAGTCTATCCACTTCCACTACAGTCCAAATACCTGTTCACACTGCACCAAAATGAGGCACAGAATTCATCCAATATGTGACGCTCCTCTTCCAAGATCAGCACAGTGCAACTTCGCGCAGCATTACAGAAATCATGCCAAAATCACCATTCCTATGTGTGAACGAAAACCCTTAACCCACATGATTTTCATGCTGGTGCAAGAGCTATCCAGTGTAGCATTAACATAGCCGTAAGTGAAAATACCCAACAGAAGTCGCAAAATCTAGAATACTATTAATACATTTAAATGTGGCAATTGATTAATTATTATTCTTCAATATTATTGTCTCTTGTTAGTGTTTGTTTGATCCAAACAAGGGAAAAAATCAAGAACTGGACTTGACAGTTTTTAATCCTCTCTCTCAAGATGAAACTGTAAGTGCATCATGCCTGTATTAAAGAGATTAATAAAATAAATGAATAAATAAGTCATAATAAATTAGTGTAGAACTTCCTTTTACCACATTGTCGAAAGTGGCTTGCTGCTTGCATGTTTAGACGTATTATGCAAATTTCGCTTTGCCCACTATATTGTAGCTTACTTAAAAATTATTGAAAGCCAATACTAATAAATTATTGAAAGTCAATTTCATCATTTTTCTTCAGAGTCCCTGGAAACAATACTTCTTAGACAACGAGATCAAGTCAACAATAAAGCAAGATCTGGATAGACTGTAAGTATAAACTTTTTTTTTTTTTTTTTTTTCTGAAAACAACTTTGTTCATTTTTCCTTGTTATAAGCTAAGTAAACATATAAACACATAGTATCTGTCTTAACTTCAAATTTTAATTGAAAGATAGACATTTCTGTTCAAGGAATACATAGATTAAGAGAGCTAGGCTTCACAGGACTCCTCCTTTTGTCCATGAGTTGCAGTGTGAAAATAAAATTATGTCCGTGATAAAAATGTCTTGAAAAAGTTTAACATTGGTACTACACTTCACTGAGCAAATGTGTCTTTTTGTTGTCCTGCAACAGGTTTCCAGAAATTGAGTTTTTCCAACAGTCAAAAATAAAGTAAGTGAAAACCATGTTAAATGTATTATTTGGTGTTTAATTTTAAATTTCATTCTAGAAGTTTGGTTGACTAAACTAGTGGTTGCTTCATAGATGGCCCAAATTCACGTTAAGAGAAAATGGTGTAAATTAAAGTAATTTACATGCCATAGGCAATGGGCCAATTTTGTGTTACAGGAGACCACTGAAAATAAGAGACTTTGTATGAGAAATAAAATAATGAGGTCTGCGATTGCAAAAAAAAAATTTAAATCTAAACTTTTGTTTAAGAAAAAGAATAAAAAAGACCTACCTGCGATGTATTCCACTTTGTTTTGGTGTTTGCTTATTATTTCACTGGATTTTTAGGCTCAATTGCAGAACCACTGTAACTCCCTTCATAAGACGTCGCCTTCTTTGCTTTTGTATTTTTTCCTCATACAAAGTCTTTTATGTTCCATGGTCTCCTGTAATGCGACACCAATGTGTCCATTACAAAGTTCACATGTCACCTATGGCATGTAAACTACTTTACACCCTTTTTCTCTTGTGGTGAGTTTGGGTTGCCTGTGGTTGCTTTTGATGGAGTTGAGTATTTATGCAATGACGCTTTTTTGTGTCTCTTTGAAGGGAAATGATGCTCAACATTCTCTTCTGTCATGCTAAAAAGAATGAAGCCCTCGGTTATAAACAGGTACCACAAAATGATGAAAAGCCAGTTTATATGATACAGCAGGGAAAGTTAGAATTGAGATTTTTCAGCCCTATCACGTATTGCTTGACCAGTTTGAAAAATTGAAACTGATGCACAGGAAAAATAACGGATTCCCATTTTTGGATATCTTAGGGTATTTAAAATATACCTATAAAAATCCTAAATTTGGAAAGTGAGACAAGTCCCAACCAGGGAATTTCCAACCAAGTTCCCTGGTTGGGACTTGTCTCACTCTTCCAACATTGGGATTTTTGTGGGTATTCTTTAAATACGCTAAAATATCCAAAAATGGGAATCTGTTATTTTTTCCTGTGATGGAGATCAAAATGAAAAGAATTTGTATATATTCACTGAGCTATTTTTTCTTGCAGCTAACATTGTTCTTAACTTGCCTAATTTTTTTGAAGGGCAATTACTATAACTCTCTGGCTAGTACATGCTATGTGTAGCTTCAGCTTGGTCAAAGGCCGAGATTTTGTACTGACTTTCTTTGCACCCTGGCAGAGAGAAAATTTTGCTATTTTGAGAAAGCTATTTCTGACTGACGTACTGCTATCTCTTATGAGGCCCACTTCCATTATATTGTTAGTGGGTTCATTATTCTCTTCGGGATTTAGGAGCTCAACTGTGATTTGTTACTCTCTTATTTGTTTTTATCAATGTTTTTTTAAATAGATTTTACTTGTTTTCTCTCAACACCAGGGAATGCATGAGTTACTAGCACCCATAGTGTATGTTTTACATGAAGAAGCAAAGATTTATCCATACTTAGAAGGATCAAATCTGTAAGTGAAGTTGTTTACATTAACAATCTTTTCTCCTCTAAGAATTCCCACAAACCAGTGTTCGCACATCTTCTCCCAAAAGATAGGAAGTGAAAGGCCACTTAACTCCATGCTAAAAAGTGACAATAAAAAATAACCTTTTAGGACCTCGGAAAAGGTGACTGCGACCTTGTTTTATGCTGTTTCAATCTATGGCATTTTTAAGGTTGTATCCCTTAATTTTAGCGTGAGATAGGTCACGTGATCCTGAGCTGCATAGGACCTGTTGAACTGCAATAGGCCATCTGCACGATGGCCTCATTTTACTGTTATGACCAGAATTCTTTTTGGTTTTCCTTTCATAATTAAATTTTGTAATCCTGGTGAGGTTTGAATAACAAAAGCCTTAATTTGCACAAGAAAGCAAAACTCTGAAGGATTCTGCAATCTGGTCATACTAGTAAAATGATGTCATCGTGTAAATACCGTGAAATTCCGAAAAGAAGCCCCTCCATGAATAAGCCCCTCCAAATATAAGCCCCCCAGGGGCTTGTACTTGGAAAATTGCCCTCAAATACAAAGTAAAACAAGGCCAAAACGGTAAATTTACTTCCAACTGTAAGGCTAGCCCAATCGATTTTGAAACGCAATTTCCCTCCGTAGGTAAGCCCCTCCAAATAATTATAAGCCCCTCCAAAAATAAGCCCCTCAAAAAGGGCTTTTCAAAAATATAAGCCCCGGGGCTTATTTTCGGAATTTTACTGTAGCCTATTGAACCTTTCTCTTATAAATCAGCTGCCCTTGTTTAACGACTAGTTAAATAATGGAGTCCCCACCGACAAAATATTTTGTCAGTGAAATGAGAGGTGTCTTGTCTTTTTCCCGACGGTAGCCGCTTAATATAAGTTCAGCTACATCTTATTTCCAACCTGCCGCCAACTCGGCCAAGAAAAGCGAGTGTCTAATACTACTTTTGTCAACCGCAGAAAAATAGCCAAATTTCTAATGGACAAAAACTTTTTGGAGCATGATGCCTTGTAAGTACCTTCAAGCTTTAAACCACTAACGTGAGATTATATAACAGTAAAGTTAAAGTCCGTTGTCGTAAAAAGAATTCCTCTATTAATTCAGACTGTCCAGATATATTTGTCTGTTTCTCAATAGTGTGCACGGCAGTGATGAGTTTTTAGCGTAAACTCTCCAAAAATGGTAATAGCCCTTTTGTTTTCAAACGTACCGGTTTAGTCGGCCAGTTCTGACTTTTATAAGCGCCCTTAGATAAAAGTAGCCAGGTTAAGGTCAACGCGCACTCGAGCCGAAGCCCCTAATGGCCAGGGCTTGTCCCGGTTTCCTTAGCAGGAAGCATGCCGAGGAGTATTGCTACACCCCCCTGGACGGGATGGTAGTCCATTGCAGGGTTACTCCCCAGCAGTTTGTCGCCAGTACCCGTTTATACACCTGGGAGACAATGGATGAAGAGGCACAAAGTGGAGTAATGTTCCTTGTCTGAGGAAACAAAGCGACGGGTGAGGCTTGAACCCCGGACTTCCAGATCTGAAGTCCGAGGTGTTAACCGCCCGGTCAGACACGCAACCGCGTGGATGTTACAATATTTTAAACATAAAATTACCGGAACCAATAACACGACCAATCTTTCAAGTTGAAGGCAAGCGATGTTATAGTTATTCTGAACAAAAGGTTTGGGATTCATTGTAACCTTGCTTTTTCTGTCAAACAGCGCTCTGTTTGTCCAGCTTATGGATCAAACAGAGACATGGTACCTTCAGGTTCCTGTGCCAGGTCTCTTAGAGAGAAACAAGGTTAGCATCCCTGTGCCTTGTTTTTTGTTGTAGTTTGTGTATTCACCTTTGAATTAAGGTACAGTAAAATGGGAAGAATAAAGTGCATCTTTTTTCGAGTTGAATAGCGATTCTGCGCGTTTTACCACCCAAATTCAAACCTGTCTTGCAACAAATCAGGTTGTTGCACGTTGCGAAAAGTTGTTGCAGAACGTTGAGAGTAGTTCTACTTTTGCAGCAAAGTCAGTACATGTTGCGTGTTTTACCGACCCAAGGCAAGCTTGTTTTGCAGCAAGTGACGTAACTCCTGTGTATGGCGTCACTCCCGCGAAATTTATCCAATCAGAAGTAAGTATTCAGAGAACTTTCAACAACCTGATTTGTTGCAAGATTGACAGGTTTGAACGTGGGTGGAAAAACGCGCAGCGTTACTTTTTTCAACTGAACTCATTTTGCAGCAATATTGGTCGTTTTACCGTAGGTTTGCCATCCACACAATTGATATTTAGGTGGTAGCAACTTTTATACCGCCAGAAAAATGTTTGCCGCCCTGAATTGAGTAGAACTGTCTTCTGGAGAAGTGTCTCAACGTTCGCATACATGATAAGAGTACTGAAGGATTAGATAAAGTGGGAGAGTTCCTCATTT
Organism: Porites lutea; assembly: GCF_958299795.1. Taxonomy (NCBI): domain Eukaryota; kingdom Metazoa; phylum Cnidaria; class Anthozoa; order Scleractinia; family Poritidae; genus Porites; species Porites lutea. The sequence goes on from NC_133203.1 coordinate 3,813,867, forward strand.
TCTCACAGTTTTATTCACCACGGGACAGTTTTTATTTTAACAGACGGTTTTTTTCATGTTGTTTTTGACAGTTTCTAGATCCCCATGCTGAACCATTTGCTGATCAAGATCTCGTACCCGTAAGTGAAGCGTCACTCAAACCAACGACTCTATTATAGTATCCAAGAATATGTTTACGGCTATAATTATATACATGTTTACCTGTTTACATGGACAATTTCGGTTGTTTCTTGGTGTTGTGGAACTGTCGTTGGTTCGCTTTTGTTTTGTGTGGGTATTGTCCACTGTTTACAGTCGACTCTCTCTTAACAGACCTCTGTAAAACGGACACGTAGAGTTGGTCCCTGCCTTTCTTTCCTCCCTCTATTTGACTCTCTATAAGACGGACATCTCTCTAAGACGGACAGCTATTGCTGGTCTCAAAGGTGTCCGTCTTAGAGAGAGTTGACTGTATTGATCTTTTAAATAATTTTCCCCTTATTTATCTAAATAACTGAACAGACGTTTTCTTGAATATTTCTAAACACAACCTCAAGCCTTCACCCAAAGTAATCAGGATGAAAATAACACGTTAAAAAACGCGGAATTTCAATATAGTTTTCTTTCCATTTTTTTTTTCAGTCGACTGCTATCGTCAAGAAACTGAATAGAATACAGGAGCACATGTTAAGAAAATACGACCCAGAATTGTGGATCCACATGAAAAATCTGGAAATCGAGCCGCAAGTGTATGGGCTGTAAGTGGCGATTAAATAATATGGTAACAGACCTATTCGTTGTAGAGAGCATGCGCAAAGATTTTCACTAAAAAGCAAGCATGATCGGGGGTCGTGACCTTGCTACGACAATAGTAACCTTCCGAAACTACCTCGGCGACGCCCATTTCTCTTTCGTAAACGGTCGTTGCTATTTTTAACGGTCGATGCCACCATTGGCTACCAAGCCTTTAGTCATTATAGACTACGAGTAGTCCACCATTTTTCCTCAAGTAGTAGAGGAAGCGAAACGCGAGCGCGCGTGAAAATCACCCCACGCGAGAAGAGGCAACACGCGGCGGGGAGAGAGAAAAATGCCCCGCCGCATGTTGGCTCTTCTCGCGAGGGGTGATTTTCACGCGCCCTCGCGTCTCGCTCGCTCTACTGTCCCTGAGGAAAAATGGGTGACTACTCGTACTCTACATGTATTATAATCCCTGGATTAAATTACAACAAGGCAAGTAATACGTTTTTGAATAGTCCTAGAAAGAAGGACGTTGAAGCCCAAGTTGAATTTACCATAAAAGTTATGGGAAGGGCTAGGGTCACCTGTTATTGGTATAACAGTTAAAGACAGTTTGCTAGTGTATATACTTAAATTTTTCGGAATTTTGGCGGGTTGGCGTGGAAGTGTAGTGGTAAGGGAGAGAGATTAGGATACGAAAGGTCCGGGTTCGACCCGCCTGGGTTGCGATTTTCTTGCTTTTTATAGTAACACTCTAAATAACAGGTCAAAAATGGCAGCGACCGTTTACGAGAGGGACAACTGCAACGGCGACGGCAGAAGCAACGTCATAAAAACAACTCTGCACGTGTAGCACGCTTTTTTGTACATTTCTTTTCCGCCCCAGCACAACTACGGCAAATTGAGAACGGGAACGGAAAGACGATAAATTCTACCATCCCTGTCTGAACTCGGGCGCGGTACCCTCGCTTCAGTTCCGACCTAAATTCCCCTCTTTTAAGTAACATGGCGTCTTTGGATAATCGCGAAATAGTTTGAAAGGTTGCGAGGTCTATTCTTCACTGACGTTTTTCATGGGCGTCGCCGCTGTCGGATCGTAAGATTGCGCCGTGACTTTGGTTTTAGCTTTTTTCGAGGAAGACGTGAAAAGTTACATTGGAGAATCAAAGCCGGGAGATATGTGTTTAAGACTAGTGTTCCCATAATTACTCTGACCTTAACCTTTCCCAAGGGAAACTACAATTGTAGTAACATCGTATTCAGGAATCGAGGCCGCGCGACATGAGTCGAAGCGATCCCATGATTATTGTGACCTTAAGGTTACCCGAGGGAAACTTGCGATGTCGAATTCAAGAATCGAGGCCGCGTCGCATTTGTTGAAGACTAGCGTTTCTATAATTGCGCATTTCTGCTTTCATTAATAAGCTTTGAGTAAATAGATTGGACTGCAGAACAAGAAAACGTGGCGGTTGAAAGACCGCGGGACGGGTATATAATGTTAAAAGGTTTCGATTAAGAGGAGATAAGTGTTTTTTGTACTGATGGTCCTTTGGTGTTGATTTTCACAGTCGCTGGATTCGCTTATTGTTTGGTCGAGAGTTTCCTATGGTTGATGTCTTGGTGTTGTGGGATGCGCTCTTTGCGGATGGTCCAATGTTAGACCTGGTCGATTATATCTACATCAGTATGCTGGAAGCCATAAGAGATAGACGTACGTATCTTTTTCCTTCAACAATATTTGCAGTAAGGTCTCGTCCGCAGGTATCAATTTTTGTATGAAAACGAAGAGTTTTTTTTTTCCGTTGTCCAAAAAATCCTCGTCCACGCGTTGCGTTTTTTGAATCGTTTTTTTTTCCCGTCCATAATAAAACGCACTAGTAACTCACAACGGTACCATCTTTGATGGGAGCATGCGCATTTAGTGGTGTCCAAATCTTCAAAAACCTCCGTTTTTATCCATCTAGACGAGTACAGCAAAGCGGAGTTTTCAAAAATCTCCACCGGAGAGGAGCGTTTTTGAAAAGATGCGTTTTTGGTGACCGTTTCCACCGGGTACGCGTGGACGGTAGGCCAAACCGAAGGAAAAAAAATCAGATCACTTTAGGTTTCTGGGAAACTGCCTATGCACCCCTCCCCTAAGCCAACATTTTACCCTAAGTTAGAAGTAAGTGATTATGTTGGCTTAGGGGAGGGGTAGGTGGGCAGTTTCCCGGAAACCTTAATTGGTTAAAAAGTCTCCCTTTTCAAACAAAAACGGATACGTGTAAACGTGGCAAGTCTAGGGGGATATTTGTCCTTCATGTAGAAAAAAAAAATTCCAAAGATTCTTGCAAATGCAAACTCTCCCTTGATAGCCTCGCCCACAGATACGTTAACTCACTGCGTCTCATTAAGCGGATGACGAGTGAGAAACAACTTTTTTTTCTTTAATCGCTAGAAGTGTATAGTTTGAGAGAGGTAATCAATCGGGGTCGAACCTTAGTTATCTTTCCCGTGGGCGAGTTTGTCGGTTGGGGAACTGAGGCTTTGTTCACACTGTACTGGCTAGGTTTCTCCCCAGCACGAAAACCATGCCTGTTCACACATAAAAACGGTGATTTAGGGGCGATTTCTGTAACGGAGCGATGCTGCGCTGCCCCTGTCTCTAAAGAGGAGAGTCACATATCGGATAGGCATCCGCTTTAATGGTGAACATAGCCTGAATTTATGCATATTTACGGGGAGTTTACAACCAAGTAGAGTCACGGAGGTTACGGGGCTGACAAAAGTGTACTATCTATCCATCTTTAAGAGTTAGAAACCCATTTTTGCTATGGGAATACTAATCCTACCTTATTTTGTTTAGTACTTGCAGGAAGTTACTCCGCATGCATGGGTTATTTGATGAAATTTCCCGGCGGCTTCGATAACGTGTATCGTTACGTCAAAACTGCGTTGATAATGCGAGAGAACAAGGTAGAAAGGATAGATCATGTCAGTTTTCTAACTATCGGTCGGTTATCCTACGAGCAGAGTTAATTGGTTATCTTGTGTCCCGGCGATTTTAATCTTTGTCAATTGACTTGAATGAAGTGATTTTTGTCAGTTCTCTGTAGTTTGGTCTAGCGCCAGGAAAATAATACTCAATAATGAGATAAAAGACGCTTTACATTACAAATATTCACATCCAAGGCATCTGGATGATAAAAAAAAAGTTCTTTGTTTTGTTTTTTCTTTTTTTTAGAATTGCATCCATGTTACTAGAAGAGACTTCACGTTGATCACTATCGAGCTTTAAATGGTTATTTTGGCAGTTAATTGCATCACATGTATTTATCTTTTTTACTTTATTTAGTTCATTTTTTTTTTTATTTACAAGCCATCCTCGACTCGATCCAGTCCCCGTACATCACGCCATCCAGCGCCTCATACCACGCACGCATCCGGGACCTTTCCACAAAGAAAGGTTAGTCACATGTTTGACTTTCGAGTCAAGTGATATTTACGTCACAACTCACAATCGCCGTCTTTTTTGTTGCCATAGAAACTTGGACCAAAGAGACCGCAGTCCGCGTTTACGTCATTCACTAAACGCTACCAGCAGTTTATAGAACCAGTCAAGCAAACGGTCACAAAGCCTGCCGGGAAGGAGCAAGCACAGCAAGTAGTTAGGGACACAAGCCATGGTGGGCATTTTTGATAGTTATGTCTACCGCTTTCCTCAACCCCATCAGTTCACACGAGTCGTGAGAAACCGGGATAGTCATAAAATTTAAGAATTTCATTTTCCAGGCCTGGAAATTCATGGAAAATTAAAGTTATGTATGGTAGATTAGTGTCTGCAGATGCCAAAGCAAGGACAAAGCCTGATACAGACGAGTAATCACTGGACGAAACGGCACAGCGCGAACAGCACGCATTTTGATGGACACCAGAGTTTGTGTCTGTCGAACTGAGTTAGGTCAAAAAATACCCTGAAACAAGGAAAGTTTTGAAAATTTTCGAAGGTGACAGGTTAAACTAAGGTCATGGAAAGTCATGCAATTTAAAGAGTTCAAAAGAGTTAGAACTTAACAAAGTTGAATTAATGTAAGTTGCTAGGAAACTAACATTGAATTTGTCTTAAAAGAAACTCAGGTCGCAGATATGACATGTTCCTCCAGCACTCTAGGATTAACCCTTTAAGCCCTAAAAGTGATCAGCATCAAATTTTTTTATCCTTGTAATATCAATACTTTGTAAAACAGAGTGGTCATGAGAATTATGGACATGATCACACAAGATGAATTTGATTGATATTTTATCAGCTTCTTTCCACTACATCCGTAGGAAATGAATGAGGGCAACAAATGAGAATTCAATTTTTGATCTTAGGGTTTAAAGGATTAATAAATTATGCTATAACAGTACTACTGTCGCATATATTTACTGTTATTAAGTTTTATGTCTGTTGATTGTTTTTAGTGGAGGAACTCGTCTCCAGAGGATCTCGGCCAGCCAGGCCCGGCTCGGTCCCAGTTCTAGAAGCGAGAGATCGCTTAGACACTGGTTCCCAATCCAACAGTCCAACGATTCCAGCGAAAGGCATGAAATCAATCAAGGGGAAACTAATGGCTCGACCCAGGACTCGATCAAGAGTGGATTATGATGAACTGGCTCAGGTTAAATAATATAACAAGATTACTCTTAATTTAGATCTATTTTTAGAGAGTGAGTTTAAAAAATGTTTGTTTCAATGATGTGTATTTTTAGAAGTCGGTAAAAACGGAAGTAAGGCCTCCGAGACGTTCGCTAAAATTTAATACGTTGGTTGTTATCCCAACTCAACGGAGCCCGCTAACAACATATTAGTCACGACGGCTTTTAAACGGACTTACTGCACTGCACCTGGAAACAGTATGATTCCACATCAGGCATACTGCTAGTCTGAAATATCATCCGGCTTCTCGTCTCACACCCGAAACGGGGCGACAAGTCGAGTCTCTATCGCCTTGCCGCCCCGCCCGGGAGTGGACGGGGTTGGGCGAGGAGACGCATGACATTTCAGACTAGCATCTGCACGTCTCTGTATCCACCCCGGTTGTTTCGGTTATTGTCCTATTGTAAGTGTTTGTTGTTTTCGCTCAAGAATTTTTCCTAAATGATCTCTTTCTGTTGTAGGATCACGAGCGACTTCAGCGACAAGTATCGTCGCTCAAATCCGAACTGGATAAAGTGCAAGGGATGTACTTGTACTGTGGAAGAAAAATGGACTCGTATATCGGTGGGTGTCGCCTGTTGTGTTTAATAAGTCGGTAATATTGCAGAGGTTTTATTGTAGCAATTATTGAAGCCTTTCCTAATAACTCCGACTTAAATTCCTTTGAAAATTAGAAGACCTGATTTCAATCAACTGTTTCCTCCAAAGGATTTCTCTTTAACCCTTTCACTGCCAAATATGGCCAAAGGCCAATTTCGACTAAATTTCATTTTGTAAAATTTTGAAAAAACAAATAGTACCATGTGTAAGTACAGGCTGAGAGGTTTCATTTGAATGGTCACATCACAGGATTTCATCCACAGACTCAAAAGTTAGAAATACATACTGAATAAATAGTACCTGGTGTAAGTACTGCTGAAGAGGTTTCATTTGAATGGTAACACCATGGGATTTGGTCCAAAGACTTAAAATTTAAAGTCACCTTACAAACCTCCATCAAGCACTCTGGTGGTGAAAGGGTTAATTGACTTGAAGCCAAGTGTTTTAAAACCCGTTAAAAAGACAATCTTTACACTTGAATCTGTGTGAAAAGTTGTCTTTGATTATCTGTAGTTTCCAGATTTAGTTTAAATTGAGCAGTACATTTTCTGTCATAGACCTTCTTCAAGATGAACTGACGAAGGAAGAAGATCGAGTAGGAGATGTTGTATATTTGTGCCTGGCGGGCTTAAAACAGGTTAGGTATTCCGGTTTTTTTTGCTGGAGAAAGAAAACTTCTGCGCTTAAAAAGTGATTGGCGTTCTTTCAATCCCTATCTCGATCATTCTAACTCGATTGCTTTGTTACTGTACATGCAAGCCAACTCCTCTGGCGTTGAATTCCTAAGAATCATATCTAAGTTCAGAAAGAGGAAGAAAACGTCGTCGCACCTTGATAACGTACGCGATAAAACGTGATATTTGGCATTTTCACGTCGTCGTCGTGTCGTGACTGCAAAGAAATGTACAAAAAATAATTATGGGCTAATCTAAACTTTTTTTGACGTTCTCGCTGCCGTCGCCGTCAACGTCGTGGCACCTTAGTCCCCACCCCGTTCACACACGAATCCGGACATTATTGACCCGGGGGGGGGGGTACTCCGAATTTCAAGTGACAGTGACGATTTTTTAATTTTGGCAATTATTTTTTTGGGTAGCTTGATTTAAGTAGGGATTTTTGTGGGTATTCAAAACTAGTGTTTCTATTTTTCGTGTTGTATCATTTAATGCTTTCTGGAATTTTTTATGGCTTGGAAATTCAGCATGGGATTTTTATGGTGTTAAATTTTCGTCGGGGATTTTTTTGGGTTTTGTTGGAAGCCCTAAGGATTATTTAAGGTTTTGATTTTTGACTCCAATCGATCATCCCTGTCACTTGAAATCCGGAGTACCCCCCTGGGATTTTTGAAACCGCGTATTTTACACCCGTCTTTGTATGGACGAGACCTTAAACTACTCTGGAGGGCGGTTTTAAAAAGATGCAGTTAGAGTAAGCGGTGTGGACGAAAAATCACGTCGTGTAAAAAAATGCGGGTTAAAACAATAACTGAATTCGTTTGGGCGTGGTCTTAAACTCGCTACAGGCACGGCCATGGGCAGCAGGGGATGGTAAAGTGGTGAGAACGCTCGCCTCCCACCAATGTGGCCCGGGTTCAAATCCCGGCGTCGACGCCATATGTGAGTTGAGTTTGTTGTTGGTTTGGTTCTCTCCTTTGCTCCGAGAGGTTTTTCTCCGGGTACTCCGGTTTTCCCTTCTCCTCAAAAACCAACGTTTCCAAATTCCAATTCGACCAGGAATCAGGTACATACATACATACATGTTTTATTTGGAGTCTTATAAAATAAATAGTATATCAGGTAGACGATGAACCACTTTGTGGATGTGCTACCTCCAGTTCATTATTTATTTATTTATTTATTTACAAACCTTCTTTCGAGTGTTCAATACAAAGCATTTGAACTTAAACCAAAGAACAACAATTTGAGTACGATTATGATAATGTTCTACAGGTGCGAGATTTGTTGAAGGGGACTTTAGCATTCCGTGGATCAACAATGGAAACCGAGTGCGACTTTATGGAGATTGACAACAACATAGCTGCTCGTTTACAGGTTTCATCGGTACAACGACCGAAAAGCAGTGAACTCCCAGATAGCCTTCCTGTTCCGATGCTCGCGAATTTTGGCCACTTCGAGGAGACTGATGAGAGGGAAAGTAGCTTTATGACGACCAACGAAGATAAAAACGCGAGTGGAGAAACAGGAGTATCGGCGGACGAGCCAACGCCTGACTTGTTACCTGCCAACACACCGAGGGAAGAAGAACTTAGAACTGACAACGTAGAGGCTGGAGTTTCCAAAGCCAGTTCGGAAAATCCGGAATTAGGAGGAGATTCGACGCAGAATGTCACTGATCAGGACGCTGATTTTGAAGCAGATGCTGGAAAACCGTTTTTGAATATTGGGGATTTACAGCATAGTATTAACTCTATTGGTTCAAATCCTTTATGTGGCGAAGAAGATGTAGCCAGTAAAAAGATGGAGGAGTTTAATGATAATTTTAACAGAACAAGTGAACCACTTTTTCCAGCCCTTGAGCCTGCAGCCGAGAACGAGTTTAGTCAGCTCGAAAGTGCGACAGATCAAAGGAACGTTCAAGGTAGTGAAGATAGCTCAGGCGTCGTAACTCAGACTGATTCTTTATTTGACGTTTTTAATGAGTTGTCAGTAGGCGCGTCAGAGAAAAAAGAAACTGGAGACGAGAATAACGATGCTCTTGGAGGAAAAGGAGAGACCGATTGGCATTCGCCGCTCTTGGGGACCGATTCGCCGTCCGACCGCGAATTCGTATTTGTAAATCGCGACGGCACCGCGCAGAGCTCTCCCCAGCTCTCTAGGCATCCTTTGGAGAACAGTGGCGAATTCTTTTACTGAAAGGACATGGTTGATTTCCCATTGTTGAAAAATAAATAGTTGTACAGTGATAGACTGTTCGACAGCTTCCATTAAAAGGAAACACGTTAGCATTTTAGCCCACGCGAGACTGCCTTGTACTGTAAAATTTGTACACCTCAAGTTACAAGCACTAAGCATTTGCTTCAACCGGTTGGATTAGTCACAAATGAGATTATTTTGCTTAAGAATTTGTGCATGTATAGTTTTTATTTTTGTACATATATGACGCGTTGGTTTCTGAAAATTCAAAACTCGTCATTTATTTCAAAAGCTTCGTTCGGAGGAAAATTCAAGGTGCTCTCAAGGAGTAAAAATACGTCCTGCACTGCGGAGACTTTTGTCTTTGCGGAGTGTAATGAGAATAGCGATGTACGGAAAAGACTGGATTCTAGAACCCAGGACACGACTTGTCCGCGACTTGATACATTAATAAGGTTAAAAGAAAGACGTTATCTTAAAAGAAAGATTTTAGAACTTTGGCGGACATTCGTGAACGATAAATTTAGGATTATTTCACTTAGACAAGGTATCAATGTCAGGTCTTAAGGTTGTCACGAAATAATTCAAATATATAGGTTATAAAAGTATAATTGATACAGAGTAAGTATTGTAAGTGAATAAAGATAGTATTTGAAACCAAACTGATGTGGGTATCAATTTACAACTGTGTTGGTGCTTACCTAGTAGTATAGTATCAGTACGGGGATTACATAGCTCACGAACCGTTTCTGAGTTAAGCGGCATGGGGAATAAAACAAAAGAAAATGTACTATTCACTGCTGAGACTCAAGATGATTTCTTTTTTATTCCCCCCACCAAGTCTCACAGTCAGTTATGAATTTTTAAATATATCGAAATTGGTGTATTGTCCTGGTTGTCACTAGCGACGACGCATCAGCATGCGTTGCTAACACAGGCGCGAAGAGACTTGTTTCAACTGCTTTCAGTAAAACCATGCGCTAACACATGCGCGCGAGCAAATGAAAAGGAAAAATTTTTATCCATGCACTAATGCTTGCGTCTACTTTATTCGTTGACGGAACAAGGTTCGCTTGTGTTTGAGTCGTTATTGTTTAAATATAGCAAACATATTCTTGGTTTGCAACGACTTGACATGGCGGCCATGCTGGTAGTCAATACAATAAAAATTATTTCAAAGAATTTACATGAAAATAGAGTTTAGTTCCCAGAGGAAAGAATTGTTTTTGTTCTTGGCCACCAACATGGCTGGCATGACGTCACTTGCGAACCAGCAACTGAAACTAGGCTTTTACTCCTTTACAGTACGATTTTTTGACGTCCAAAATGTCAAAATCTATTTTGTTGGCGCGTTAATAAATATACCTCTTGCTTATGTTTTCTTTTTGTCAATAATGGTCCAAGGGGAATTTGTCTCCTTGTCTTTTACGTACATTATGCATACATATGCACGTCAATAAGACAAATTTTAAAAGAAATATTTCTCTACCGGAGTGTTATCACATGACCTGTATTGGGAAGCTGAAGAGGTCTGTTGCGGTAGAATCTCATGAATAGACCAATTTCGATACGGTAAAAATCCGCGACTTAAAATCTGGTTTTTAAGAACCTGTTAGGCTAAAATTTGCTAGTAGTTAGGCGCCCTCTATACAAGAACCTGTTTAACCTAAAATTTGAAACAGGTTCTTATTTTTTTAAAATCCATTTAAAAAAATTCTGTACACTTGGGCAAATAGTAAGTGAACATTCAGAATACTCTTTGGAGACATACGTCCCTTATCACTCCAACTGCAATGTAATGGTATGCTAGTTTTTTTTTTTTAATGAGGAATAAGCTGAATACCACTGAATACTCTTAGTTACACTTTTGGTGATTTTTTTTCCTTCAGAAAGTAAGAACCTATTTAATAACCTAAATAGCCTAAATTTGTGCTTATTTTTTAGGCTTACCTGGGAAAATGTAAGTTCTGCAAGAAATCATCTTGAGGCTCAGCAATGACTAATATATTTCTTTTGTTTTATTCCCCCAAGCCTCGGAGCCAAGTATGAATTTTAATATATCGAAATTGGTCTAAGGTGTGGTGCGGCGTGCCCCATAACCACAGGCAACCCAATCTGATGATGGGAGGAGTGCATAAATTAAACTGTTGCTCGTTCTGCAAAATAACATCCAAATATCAAGAGTTCTTTTGAAATTGTGACAGACGTTCACGTATTGCCAATAAAGAAATCGAATTACAAAGTACTATTTTGTTTTTTTGGTCTTATTTCGTTGATGCATACGGCCGGTTTGAGCGGCCGGTTTGAAGCATTTTGACATTGTATTGCGTTGTTTGTCTCGAAGGGCGACAACGCTGAAAAGAATACGGAGGTCGATAACTTTCGCCGCAAAAGCGGAAATAATTTAAAATTTATATTCAAAGATTATAGACTTACTTCGTCTCTGCGTCACAGCTGCAAATTCCCAATTCTAAGCCCACCTTAAGCCGCTTGCACCCAAAATTGCTGCTTCCTGTTTATAAGATCTTTTCGGCTTGCATGTTTTGCTTTCTCAGTTCGGAGCACGTGCTAGTGTTCTTCTGGGAATTTGCTTTTTGTCTTTTTAGAAATTTTAACTAAAATTAATGTGCACGTGGATAGGAATACATTTGAAAGAAACAATTCTCTGGGGTAACATCGCATGGTCTGAAATGATGCAAAAAAGGGGGAACTTTACTCCACTGCACGATGAGGTATTTATGAACTTTAACTTTTATTTCTCTTAAATAATAACATTCTTTATCGCAAGGCTCGATTATAAACGTAAGATATTTAAGCTCAATTTTCCTTAATTCAATCAATAAAATGTTCTGTTTCAAATTTACAATACTTCCCTTAATTTTCAAAATGTACCTAACTGTTTTGGTGGAAAAAAACCCAACGAAATTTTGTCACAGCTGCCGTTTGTTGTTATATTACATTATTTACCAAAACGTCAACAATTCGTAGATATATGTTTCTTTTTTTATTGTCTAGACTACGAGCAGTCTCTCTTTTTTAGTCCGTCTCTCTTTCTTAGTCCGTCAAGCGAGACACGCAAATGACCACGCGCGTGACCGCTCGTTGCCTATTTATTCCACATTTCCCGTAATACACGTTGTTTGTGTGTTTCTTGCCCCCCAACACACGCAAACAGTTTTGTATAAGCATTGTCTTCATCTTCTTTTGGGACTTTCAATCGTCCTGAGAGAAATGTAAACAATGCGTATGCAAAACTGTTTGCGTGTGTTGGGAGCAGGAAACACGCAAACAAAGTGTATTATGGGAAATGTGGAAATGGCGAATTCTCCACTTAAGAAACGAGAAGGAAACTGAGTCGAGTCGATTTTCGAAAAGACTTCTGGGACGGGAAAAAAATTGGCCAATGGCTGACCGGCGCGTTCCCAGTAACGATCCCAGAGACAATTGCGGGACGCATTTCGATCGGCCCCAGTTTCCTTCTCGTTTATAAAGTGGCGAGTAGGCCACTTCCGAGTTCCAAAAACCCTCACTTTCAAAATGAGGCCAAGTGCACAACCTTTCTTGTGAAAATGAGTTTTATTTGCCTAAGAATGAAAAATCATTTTCATATCAAAGGTTGAGCGCTTAACCTCGTTTTGATACAGAGGCCCGGGGGAACTCGGAAAGGGCCTATTCGCAGTGAAGCTATGGTACAAATACGTTAAAATGATTATTTAAGCAACTCAATTTCTTCGTTGTTGAAGTCTGTCTAAAAATTTTTCAAAAAGACAAAACATAACATAGGGACCAAAGAGAGGTTGTTTCTTTTTAAAAGAAAGAACGTCCCTTTGGGACGTCTCTTCTTTTCCCAGAAACTATTAAAATCTTCTGGTCACATGTGGCTAGGCATAAAAAAGCCTGATAAAAAAAATGAAGCAACTTAAACACGATGCCTCAATACTTAAAGCGAAAAAAAAATTCCACGCTAGCATAACTAGCGAAAACAATTGCTGATGCTCAGGAGCAATTCCAAAAATATCAAATCCAAACTGAAATTATGGTCCTTATTAACTCGTAACTTGCCGTGAAACCCAAGTTGAAACTTTCAATGTGCCTTTATACGTTAAATACTCTTAATAATTGTTACTCTCAAATATGTTCAAACGTGATGGAGCTAGACTACGAGTAGTCCCCCATTTTTCCTCAAGGATAGTAGAGCGAGCGAAACGCGAGCGCGCGTGAAAATCACCCCACGCGAGAAAAGGCGACACCCGGCGGCCGCGTGTCGCCTTTTCCCGTGTGGGGCGATTTTCACGCGCGCTCGCGTTTCGCTCGCTCTACTATCTCTGAGGAAAAATGGGGGACTACTGGTAGTCTATAATGGAGCTTATTCTCTCTTGCCACCTACCAACCTTGAAATTCTGAGATTGAGCGGTCATAAGTGACATTATTTTATAGTTCTTGTTTTAATTTTCCTTTCTCGTGATAAAATCTTCTCTTACGTACCGTGGTGAAGTGAAAAAAATAATAATTAAAAAAAAACAAACCACTGCTTCCATCTGGCCGGAAACGTTTTCGTTTTTGTTTTTCATTTCAATGCGCGCAGTACGTAAAAGAAGATTTTATCAAAAAAAGCAACGAAGATAAAAGCAACGCGACCTACTGAAGTTCTGGTTAAGTAGACTTTGTGACATATGTCACGATCAATTTTTTCTTTTAACTTTTGAGACTGTAGGTGCAGTCCTGTAGTGTCGCGATTCAAATTAATCCACTTTGACAGTACTTTCATATGGTATCAATTGTTAAGTAGAATTTTAAAAAATATATTTTGGAAAATTTTCTTGACTTTCTGCTCTGGCCTGATCTGGGATCGAAATGATCCAGGGCTCCTCTCTTGTTCAAGGCTTTCTTTCCATATGTTCTACGCTGTAGATGGTCCCGCCCTCATGGGCTCTAACTCCTCTTCTGTATGCTCTGGCTTTTCCACACGATTCCGTTTGAAGAAGCCACACTGTCAAACAAAACAACACTCCTTAAGGTGGTACCAGAGGCAGCCTGTTCCAGGCGTTCAGATAGTTGAGCGCAGCGGTAAGTCGGGAGCGAGGAAAACAGGGGAGAATTGAATTGAACTGAATTTTTCTCCCGCGCTCTACTATCTGAACGCCTGGAACAGGCTATACCGGAGGCTAACGTGACCATCTCAGAATCGTGTGAGTTTCAACCAGCTTGAAGCTAGCCAGTACTTAACGTTGTATGCGAAGTTTCAGTTCAGGGCGATCTCATTGAAGCGAGATATAACTAAGAAAATTGTATCCCGGAGCGGGAAAATTTGACAGTTTTAATATCCGGTTGTGATTGCGAAGCAGTCACGCGTCACAAACTCTTCTGTTTTTCGAGCAATTTACTTTGTATTTGGACTAATTTGAAAGCAATATCCAATTTATCAACTTTTTTAGAACACGAACAAGGCTCGTAAATGCATTTAGCATTAAGAAAAAAGCAATTTAGCATGCGAATACAGCCGTTTCTCCTTGCTCCTCGCCGCTTGGGACGTTTTGCCAGGAGAAAGTGCCTCAGCGACAGAAATTCCATACTGATGACGTAAATCAATGTTTACATAGTAAATCCTGTAGTAATGGGGTTACAAAGGTAAATTTGTTTGATTTTATGTTTCTGCTGGTCGATTATGGTAAAGTTTTGTGTTTCACTGCGAACGAGCTCCACCAAAACTCACTTTTTAAAGAGGAATATGTTATGGTTCAATTTTATACTTGGTTTAAAATTTTACAGCCTGCGAAAACATCCGTTTCTCCACGCTCGTCGTCGACGTCCCAGCGGCGAACAGCGAGGAGAAACGGATGTTTTCGCAGGCTAAAAATTTTATTTCCCCTTGTTTTAAACTCATTATCATACATTACCATACCCCAAAACAAAGGGAAATAAAACTTAAACCAAGGATAAAATTGAACCACAACATATATTCCACGACTATTGACTGTTTTGTAGTAGATTCATCACTTTTACAACCTGAGATCAGGCCCAATTTTAGCAGTTCTCATACATTCTCTCTTACGTAGTCCCAAAGAGAAACGAAAATAGAGCCTAATCTCATGTTATCACGTTTACGAACTCCACCTTTGTGGCCTGTTGTCTTTTGTCTGTCATTCGTAAACAATAGCTAAAACAATACAACTACTGTTTCGACCAATCAGAGCTCCTGACCAGATTCCGGACAGATTTTACGTCATCAGTATGGAATTTCTGTCGCTTAGGCGCAGACGTTCCTCCTGGCGAAACATCCCCAGCAGCGACGAGCAAGGAGAAAGGGCTGTATTCGCCGGCTAAAAGCATTTAGAACAAGCGACTTTTTCCGTGTTCACCCAACAGATACAACTCTTCTGTCCCAAATTGACAGAAGCATCCCCTCTCTCGGCCCTGCATCCCCTTTGCTTTCAACCTCACTGTTTCTCTAGAATAATGAGCACCTACCTTATGAAGGGCAAGTCCTACAAGGGCCAAAAGAGCAAGGCCTCCGAGAACTGACACAATATAGATCCAAACAGCGGTTCCTTTTTCGGTAACATGGCTTGCTAGTTTAGCTACAAGCTGGATCTGTACAACAGCAAAAGAAACCGTTCTTAGAATAAAAATAAAAAACTCAAGGATTTTAAAACAACATTTGAAAATCACCAATTTGGCAGAAACGTTTGGTGTGTGTATTGAGACAATTCAAATGAATGAGCAATTGGAGCAAACCATTTTTGTGGTGTTGCAGTTCAAGCCGTTTTTGAGCGATGCACGTGTTCCGGTAGTAAAGCCTGTTCCCCCTTTTAATTAGCCTGCGAACAGCAGACGCATTTCCGGTCATCGCTTCTCTCCCTCGGCTACCTTTTAATATGCCTTGAGGCTATCAAATGTGTATTGCGAAGTGTCTTTACACTTATGGAGACAATATGCCTGAAAATGTGGGCAAAACCACTCCCCAAGAATGCAAAACATCCACTTCCGGTCACTCAAAAACGCCTTTGCTTAAGCTTCCTATTCAGCTAAAACGTCCAAGAAATATGCAAATGAAAAAATGTTCTAGGTTAAGAAATCTTAACATATAACCTGCGAGTTACCTGCGAACCAATCTCGTCCCCAGAGCCTCCGTTACTTTTGTCCAGCGTATGGGGCAACCCGTCGCTGTACGAAAGGATCGCGGCCTCTGGAAACGAGATTGGCTGCAAGCAAGCTCTCACTTAGTCAAAAGACGCAAACTATGGATATCCTGGGCGGCAGACACAGAAAGAAGAGAAGAAGACAGGACGGGAAAAAAGAGAAGGTCCTTTGGCCTCTCTCCCCAATCCCCCTTTCTAGTCTACCCTGTCACACATGCTTGCTGTGAAGATCTGAATAAATTGCAAATAGTGAGGATCAAATAAATGTAAAATATTGAGTGGTTCCATCTCTGCATAATCTCGTCTCTTTTTAATCTCATTTTTGACTGTCATTCAAAGGGAAACCTTTCAAATGCGTGCTAGTATTCTACGCAGACTTGTTTTCAGTTTGTCACGCAATACTGAGTATTCGTGTCACGCGCGCGGGACTTCCAACCTTATGCACGTTGTTGTCTTTTTTCATCTCAGGAACAGAAGATGATGGCGTGACTTTAGCGGTGGTTGTTATGTTGACCGAATCAACCTTGGCCTACAAAATAATCATAAATAAAAAGAGCAAAAGTATTAAACCCACATTAATTATAAGCAAGAGCGTGTGCGTTTCTGAAAGCTATGTTTAATGCACATTCTAATAGCGGAGCTCTACACGCGCGCAAGCGTAGCCCCATACCTAATAAATGTGGTAATCTACCCATCCAAGAATTTTGGTAACCACGTGACCGTACGTCCGACCGACCGACCGACCGACCGCCCGTCCACACCAATGACGTTCGAAAGGTAAAGGAGCGCGTTTGTAATATAGAATGGAGTTTTCTCTGTCCACAAATGCAGCTGTGGCTCACATTAAAACCCAAAATAGGTAAGAACAAAAAGAAACCACAGTATAGCAAGCCAATTTTTAGCTTAACAACTCTAATTTTTGCAAAGTGTCAGGGACTCCGGATTACAGAAATTTTTGTTTGAGGAATCCGGAATCCAAAAAACACCGGCAAAGAATCCGTGGCTTACGGCCTGGAATCTAGAATCCAATACTGTTTTGGATTCCCTATCATGGGGATCATGGGGCGAGTCATTTTATTTTCATAACAAGTACCTTAACAAGGGTACTCTCCCAGACTCGGGATGTCACTTGAATTTGGACTTGGTCGCCTCTTTTCATTCTTTCCAAATAACAGGGAATCTCGAGGCACGTCAAGGAACTGTCATATTCGCATGGCTGAGGAAAAAAACTAACGTAAGTTACAGGTCGAAACGACAACAAAGAAGCAAATTCAAGAGTGGTTACTGTGACTGGCATTCGAAATTAAAAGCAGTGAAAGGGCGTGAAACGGGGTGTCAGTGAAACGCGGGGTCGAAGTCTATCTTGTTTTTTAAAGAATGCTGTTTTAGGGTTAGGGTTAGGGTTGACACTAACCCTTACCCAAACCCTAACCTCAACCCTACCCTAAAACGGCAAAACGATAGACCCCGACCCCAGCCCCGACCCCGAGTTTTACTGACACCCCATGAAATGTGAATCGATGCCAGATTAGCTAGATGATTTTGAAGTCGTGAGAGGATGTTACAGTGCGACTACTGTTACGGGGGCCACTAAGTCAAAGTTGACCAATCGGATTGCAGGAAAATAACAATATAATTCCAAGAAAGTTGGTTGTGGGCCAATCAGCAGCTCATAAAAAAACACTAAGTTACTCGAAGCACAACACGCAAAATGTAAATAATGATAGTAAACGTTTTTCTAGAAACCAAAATGTTTCAAAAGACAATGTTTTGTGTATTCGAAACTTTACATATGACACCCAGGAGACAATATTTGTTTGACACAAGCTGGTATTTTGTCATCTACCAGCAATTTCTTTGCTAACATTGCCGCGCTTTGAAATAAAATGCGATCTCAAGTCAAAATTATAATTTACGTTTACGCTTTTCGCCTCCGTCACACACTCTAACGGACCTCTCAGGAAAAATCGGCACTCTTCAGCGGATTCAAAAGGTCACGTCTGTAGGTTGTGATTGGTTGATTTCGATCCATGTTGTTTATTTCGTTTCGTGGTCATTATTATCATTTCAGATGCAGCTATTTCGAGAAAGGTTGTCGGAAACAGTGCACGCGACAATCCCCGAAAGGTATTGTGGGTGGTTTTGAAATCACTGTTTTTCAAAGAAGTTTGAGAGAATGACACGAGGCCATGGACCGTATGTTTACGAGTGCTAAAAGAAAGCAAAAAAAGTAGGTTCGACAGCTATAGTGTCAGGAACAGTGCATTGATCATATCCCATGTTACCTTTCGGGATTGTCGCTTGCACATTTTTTCCCACAACTTTCCTCGAAATAGCTGTATATGTGTCGAATTTAACCCTTCAAGTCCCAATAGTGCTCAAGATCAATTTTCTCCTAACGATATCCATAGACTATCATGAGCAAAGTCTATGAGAATTAACAGAATGATCACAAAGAGAAAAATATTTGATCTTTTACCAAATTCTCTCAAATAATTCTTCAAGGAAATGTATGGAGATCAGTTTGGAGAATTTGTATGTGGATATTGGGGCTTAAAGGGTTAATGCTAATAAGGAAAATCTACTGTTCTTGCCCATATGCATTAGAGTCGACACATTTGAAATAAGTCTTACTTCGCCATACTGATACATAATGTCTATTAAAGGATTCCAATGCAGGCCCTTAAGTATGATTTAACTTTTTTCTCTTCTCTTCTTTTCTTTTCTTTGTTTTTTTTCCAAATTTTCATTCAGTACCCTTAACTTGCATGGTTTACCCTATAGTTCCAGGAAGCCTATAGTTTGTATGCCCCCGGCTTCTATATAGGCTTCCTTGCCATTACCACTTTATACATTCTTGTAAATAATTTTGTTAGAATATTGTATATTATCTGTAATGTATTATAAATTTCTGTATACTGTCATTGTATTTCTAGTTAATGGCAAAAATGCATGCATGCATGCATGCATGATGCATGAATGAATGAATGAATGAATGAATGAATGAATGAATGAATGAATGAATGAATGAATGAATGAATGAATGAATGAATGAATGAATGAATGAATGAATGAATGAATGAATGAATGAATGAATGAATGAATGAATGAATGAATGAATGAATGAATGAATGAATGAATGAATGAATGAATGAATGAATGAATGAATGAATGAATGAATGAATGAATGAATGAATGAATGAATGAATGAATGAATGAATGAATGAATGAATGAATGAATGAATGAATGAATGAATGAATGAATGAATGAATGAATGAATGAATGAATGAATGAATGAATGAATGAATGAATGAATGAATGAATGAATGAATGAATGAATGAATGAATGAATGTATGAGTGAATGAATGAAACTCACAATGCTCTTTCCCGCTAACGGAGGAGGAGCATTGATATAGGTAATCCAAAAAACGGCTGCGTAAGAGACTAGATAGACAACGCAAAATTTGTTACCAGTTCCTCAGTTATGGCTGCCGGTTTTCCCCCTGAAGATACAGACTGACCTTGGTTAGGTAAAGTGGAGTTATTTCCATCCTAAATATGGTGAAATGAGACGTAAGACAACTTCTTAACACTTGAGTCCCCAATTCGAAATTAGAAACAGTGTCATACTAAACTCCCCGCTCACCCAACCCTCACAAACACACACTACTCTGAAGTAACACTCTCTCTATTTTCACCAATAGGAGTGTTTGCTCCCCTCCAAACACTTATAATACACCAACTTCCAATAATTAACATACCAACCTTCAGATTAAGAGGATTGGTCTTGACGTTACATCTACCCGCATTTTCAAGAACCTAAGTTAAAAGAAAAGCAAGAAATATCATTACAATGTCGTTTTCTAAAAACGGGCCAAGAAACAAAAAGATTTACTCATGCATCCTAATTTTAGCAGTGCTTAATTCTTATGTTTGCTGTAAATGAGAGTAGTTTTAATCAAGTGTCATACACACCAACTTACTCTAGCCAATCACAACGCAGAGAGGTAAATTATTTAGTCGGCGCGTGAAGGAAAATTACAAAGCGCGGGAAAGCACTATGATTGGTTTTGGTCTGACCCCTGATTGGTTAAAACAAAGTGGCGCCAGATTTTCAGCCAATTGCAACAGCCAACAGCAAGATTTTCACTAATTATTTCACCTGAAGATCCACCAAGTAAAGAACATAGTTTGGTGCTTCTAGGGTTTTATTTTTGATTGGAACCAGGATCGTGACCTCAGCATAATCAACTGGACTGGGGCCGTTATTTTTGACCTAGAAACAAGACGGAATGAACAAAGCAAGTCAGCTGCCTTGAATCGGACACACCATGTAATGCGGACGTGCGTATCTGAGGCAAACATAAATGCTGGACTCTAATCTTTAGAATGGAGTTAGCAACTTAAGTCTTTGTCTCTCTTTGATTCTGACGATGACGTAAGCAGAGGTTGTCGAGGCGTCTGTCATTGTCAACATTCAAGGCTGCACTCGGATCAATTTTTTTCTGGGAAACTGCCCACCTACCCTTCCCCTAAGCCATCATTTTGCCCTAAGTGAGAAGTAAGTGTTAATGTTACCTTAGGGGAGGGGTAGGTGGGCAGTTTCCCAGAAACCTGAATTGATCCCTATACTCATGTTCCACCTACTGATAACATGACTCCTGGGTTAAAGGGTGTTAACCCTTTAAGCCCCGATATCCACATATAAATTCTCAATACTGACCTTCATACATTTCCTTAAAAATAGTTGAGATAGTTTGACAACAGATCAAAACATTTTTTCTTTGGTGATCATTTTATTAACTCTCATAGTCATTTCTCTTAGCAACATATGGATATTGTTAGGAGAAAATTGATGTTGGTCACTATCGGGACTTAAAGGGTTGAGTGTCTATCTCCAAATGAATTGGAGACCTTAAGATCGAGGTTTGGTCATAGTCTGGTTTTTCACCAGCGCATAAGCATAAGCATAAGGACATACGCACGCGCAGAATGGCATATTTGACTCAATTCTCGATACCAGCTATCCTCAACCCGATGGTAAACAAGATGGCGGACGCTTTGTTCGCCATATTGCTTTTGATATGTTCGCATGAGGTCTGGATCAAAATGACCTATGAATGGTCCACAGCGTTGTGCTTATGCTTGTACCTATGTCGACCCAGTTTTCACAAGTCAAAGCTACGACATAAGCATAAGCACAAGCACAAGAAGAACGAACCTGTCCGTTTTTCTTGTGCTTATGCTTATGTCGACCCAGTTTTCACTTGCAATACACATGTGCTTGTGCTTATGCTTATGCGCTAGTGAAAACCAAGGTTTACTTCAAACGGCAAACCGCGGTTTGCGGTTAGCGATTTCACAATACCCGTCTGCCCATACTTGGGACTTAGATTCGCGGGTGGTAGCTCGCGGCTGCCACGTTTGTTTTCATTCATCCACTCACTTCTATTTTAGCTGAGAAATTGTCTTCATAAAAGAATTTAATAATTAATCAGCGAAAGAGTTCTAAAAAAGCAGCATTTCCTCTCAAACGTGGACTTGTGATGTTTTAGGGTGCAAAAAAACTCCCGGTAAATCATTCACCTGGTCACTTAGCGTGGTCTAGTCGTCCAAACGTGAACCTCAAACCGCAAGCCTGACGGCAAGGCCCTGGTCACATGACTTAATGTTATTGACGTTCGCGATTCGCGGGAAATGCCGTAAAACCTCGATCTAAAGATCTCTATTGTCCGCAGCATGCCCTACAACAGAATCCTTTACCTACCGTTATGACTTTCTTCACAGAAGGTCCAACATCGATGAGGTTTTTCACCTCAATTGTTTTTTCAGAGTACGCCACTTGATCCGGTATAGACAATCTGAAAAAGTTTAAAACCACAAGATCACTCTAGAACCTTCCACTGAATAGGTCCGCAACGCGTCTGAAATACACATGTCAAAAAAAATGTTGTTATAAA
This sequence comes from Porites lutea, assembly GCF_958299795.1. Classification (NCBI taxonomy): domain Eukaryota; kingdom Metazoa; phylum Cnidaria; class Anthozoa; order Scleractinia; family Poritidae; genus Porites; species Porites lutea. The sequence continues at coordinate 3,835,839 of NC_133203.1, forward strand.
CGACCCCGACGAATACTTCGGTAGTCGCATTGGTTAGGACACCAATTGACATTTTCCTCTGTGTAAAGTTCCATGTTACACAGGTGAGGGCGGTTATAACTATAATTGGTTTTATTTAAAAGTGACCTTTTAACCCTTTCACTGCCAGAGTGTTTGATGGAGTTTTGTAAGGTGACTCTAACTTTTGAGTCTGTGGACGAAACCCTATGATGTGACAATTCAAATGAGAGCTCTCTACCTGTACTTTCACATAATGTTATTTGTTTCTCACAATTTTGGAAAATGAAATTTGGAAATTTGGTCGAAACTTGCCTTTGGCCACATTTGGCAGTGAAAGGGTTAAATAAAACCAACAGACTGCCACAATTTACCAAATATTTCTTTCAGCGTAAAAAGCTTTTCAGAATTAAAACACTGTCCCCGTCGTCTATGTCCATCTCTGGGCACAGACATCTTCATAATACAGACACAACTTTATTGCAGGCTCTTCTCTTAGTTCCAAACTTCATACAATCCCTACCTCTCTCTGATGCTTACACTTGGTTCTGTCCCTTGGGTTTTCTTATCAAGGAGGTTAACCTGTGATAAGTTGCTTTGAGTGATAAAATGTTTCAAATACTGTCTAGCTTACCCTTCGACGCTGAGATCTGCCTCGAATTTGACGGCAACTTTGACGGTATATTTGTTATCAGATGGATCAGGATCTTTACTGGGACTGTTCGACAATAATAAAAACAAACATTACTCACAAAGATCAAATTTGATTCGTTCGGTTTTATCTAAACCATTACTCTTCTATGAGAACAAATACTATTTTTCTGTCAAAATATTTCTCCGTTTTATGATTGGCTCAAATCCTATGGCCAATTCTTCAAAACCAGCGAGCGTTGACCAAATTTGGAAGAGGTTTGCGACATCCAGTAGAATGACGTCAATAATGCAGGATGTCACCAGAAAAGTGATGGCACCGAGGCCCTGGGGAAGGGTTTGCATTAGCTCATTTGTTTTGCTGGTGCTGGAGAAAATGGTGGAAAATCTCACATGTCTTGCGAAGACGAAATGACGGCCTCGTGGATCTCAATAATTCTTCAGACCATACTGAGCCTCATCTAATAATAAATTGCTCAATAATCACTCCATTATATCGATCCTTGTTTTCGCATCAAAGCAGCATTGTTTGTTTGTTTTATTTTACATTGTTTATTTTTTCGGTCTCCTGTCCGACTGATCCTCAAAACAGGTTGTGTTTCGGCAGAGTATAGGAATTGGGTGAATTCGTATTCATACAAACGACATCTCACTGGACACATCCGTCGACTACGGTTCGTTATTGATCAGAGTATCGGTCGATATGATGATAGATATTCCCTCCTCTTTGACTCGACACTTGACAGGCTTGTCCATCCTCATTCAATATAGTAACAATCATTGTCGACCGCGATGTAGTACACAAGATCCAAACTTTCTGACGTAACAGCTATCCTTTTATTTAGTTTCATATAGACATAAACAAACATATTTTCACCTTGTTGCTTCAAGATGGATGGCAAGTTCGCTTACGTTTCCTGTCACTCGAGTCGTGTCAAATTTGATATCGAACTGTTAAGGAATGGAAAAAAAAATAACTACCGTTAAAACGCTCTTGTTTCAAATGAATCACACTTTGTAAAATGGCTTGATGGCCGATTCGGTGGCCTGAGAAGATATAAACAAACATATTAAGAAGACAACCGACATTTCGCGATGCCACCACAGTACTGGTTCATCTTCCCCGCGAAATTACGTCAGAGGAACAAGCGCAGCAATTCCAAACGGATAAGATGTCACTTCTTCTTATTGGCTAGAGAGAATTTCATTGCGGCGCAACCAGTCAGACGCACTACCCACTGAGATCTGGGTGGAGAAACGTCATCAGTATGGAATTTCCGCAGCAGTTGTCCCAGACGTCATTTCACGAGGAAATCATTGATCGCGTCGCGAAATCTCGGCTGTTTTCTCAGGCTACCGATTTGGACGTTGGAGCTTTCGCATGCAGCGGGTCAAAAATAAAACTCGCAACTGTCTTAAGCCGCCAGGGGCGCGTTCGTATAAGACGATACGATTCGTTTTGCAAGCTTATCGTTAGGTCTAACTCAACGCACGCGACAGAACTATACCGCAAGTTTGCCTCAGGTACTCACTCATTTCAACGTTTGTGACAATGAACAACAGAGAAGAAACTTACTTTAGAGTTTTTGTGGAGGGGGTTTGGGAGACGGCAGTCAACTTTTGTTTCATCAGCATTGACTGATCGTTCATCTTCTTGTACTTTTGAACAGCGCACATCCTAAGATAAAAATGTTTGCGAACCATGTTATTCACTCAAGGATTGGGAAGGGTGGTTGAAGTCCCAGGGGCCTTCTCAAAAGTGACTAATTTAAATTGGACGACGACGATGATGATGATGATGATGATGATGATGATGCTGATGTTAATGACGAGGACGATGATGATAAAACTAATGATGACGTATGTGATAGACATGATGACGTGACGTGTAAATGATGCTGCTGCAAATGCCGTTGAGAACCGGGATATGTTGATGATGGAAATGACGTTGACGCTGGTCATGATAATTGGGAGCCATAAGCAACGACGACGTCGAGGACGGTGGGAAAAACGTCTTTTAAAAAGTGAACTCGCGCTGTTTCAAAATTCATTGCCCTTATTCGATGTTGTTCAAATTTTCAAATGTTGGTGAATTTTTCTGGAGTTGAATTCTAAAGGACTGTATCTAAGTTTAAAAAGGAATTAGAAAATCGCTGTCTTGTGTCCACGTCCCGCAGAAAACATGAAATTTGGTGGTTTCACGTCGTAGTCGTACAATGACAGCAAAGAAAGTGAAAGAGTTGAGACCACACAGTTGCGAGTCTCAACAGCACTTTGGTGCGTCAACTAACCTGACCACTGCTTGCATAATAAATTATGGAAGGGAAGGTCACGATGACCTTTCCAGAGTAGGCTGCGTCTTGCGCTTTGTTTATCACCGTCACTGAGACTGTCATTTGGTCATCATCGCCAACATGAAGTTCTTTATGCTCATCGCTGGAACGAAATTTTAAAATACAGATGAAGTGCGATTCATTTTTGTTCTTTGAACTACAGGTCATTTCACTGGCATCGAGGTTACGGGTACACCAACACCGCAAACAAGATGTTATATGCAGACACACTAGCCTCTTCACAGGCCCTCTATTTTCTCTTCAAATTCCGTCGAGCGCGGCGGGTGATAAAATATAAACCACGGGGGATTTATTGACCGCCAGCGCAAACGGGTAGGGGTGGGTGAAGAAGAAAATTGAAAATAGTTCTTCATTTTTCTTTCACGCGCTCCGTGCTCGTTCTCGTGCGCTCGCTTCCCTCGCGAGCTCGCCGATGTTTTCCAAAAGAACGAAAAGAAAAATAAAACAACGTCTGTGTACAGGCTACAGACACACTAAAGCTACATGCAAACGGACGCAACAACTCCCAACATTGTTGGGCCAACAATGTTGGGAGTTGTTGCGTCCGTGTTGGCACTGGTGTGCAAACGGATGCAACAACTCCCAACAATGTTGGGACCTGCAGTGCAACGTCGGAAGAATACAACCAATAGGACTTTGTCAGCAAACCATGTGAGTGGCCCAAACAATGTCGGAAGCGCTGTGCAATTGGATCCAACATTGTTACGCTACCCTTCGCACAGGACGAAAAATCAAGTATCCGTAAACTTAAAGAAATGTTAAGAGTTGTTGGCTTAAAAGTTTGACCAGGGGTCAATTCAATAAAACTTTTACACTTGTATGTTTTCCAATTGTACACTGTATATGTTAAGTCCCACTTGTGAATACACGGATTTAATAAAGGAAATTTTGACGCCGGAATTAACTCTTGTAGCACGGGTCAGACTACAAGTGTAGATTACACGTGTAAATTCTGTACTCAACGCACTTGTAGTGATAAACACGTTGCAGTAGCTCATGGACATAAGTTTTTCGATGTGTTTCCTTGGCTAAATAAGTTCTTTTTCAAGCATGTTATCTGAAGAACAAAAGTTGCTTCTTGCTCAGCTAGTAAGAGACAACAAGGCAGTTGTCTTGGCGCCGTTTTCTTCGAAAGTGACAAAAAAAGCCACAGGCATGGGAAACCATTCGTACGCAGTTAAACAGCGTCGGTACAAATATTGGAATGGAATACACCGTATTCACAAATGGCGGCTGTCCTGGGACGAGTGATCGGCCAAACGTGGAAACGAGGCGTTGGAGGATAACACTTACAGATCATAGAAGAAGTTATAGGTAAACATGTCCGTTTTCCTTAACGAAGAAGATATTCCCGGGTCATCTTTAGCTGGAAGAAATCCAGCACAGCTGAAAAATGAAGAATTACGGTTTTGGCTTAAATGTAGAAACGATCCAGCAAAAGGACTTCGCACAAAAGCTCAACTCGTAAAGCGGTATGAAACCACCATCATCATTTTCGATTGTTGAATTGTCGCTTTTTCACTCTAAATTAAAGCTTATCTTTTTATATTATATGTTTCTTACATTTTTAGAGTTGAAGAATACATTAATCAGGGTAAGGATGGTTTTCTTGTCGACCCAGACCCGGATTTAATTTACACGAAACGAAAACTCGCAAAGCAAAATGAATCGGCTGCAACAAACACCGCCACAAACACTACCACAAGCTCTGTTATCACGTTTTCGACTGCTAATAATTTTAGTTTTCCTCAGCATGGCTGGGGAATTAATTTAGAAAAAATGCCACTTTTTACGAAAGCTGAGATGGATCGTTTCATCTCTAACAGCGGAAAGCGCTTGGGAAGCACTAATCATTCCGTCCCGACAAGCTGGAGAAAGGGAAAGACATTTTTGGAAGACGAATACCTTAAAAACATTGAATGTACCAGTGACGATAAACATTTCTATTTTCGCTGCAAGTGTCACCATTCCTTCAGAAAAAACGATGCCCCACATAACATTCAGCTGGCATTGTGTATTATAAAAGGTGAAGTTGTTCAGTCAACATGTTCTTGCGTGGCGGGGAAAACAGGTTATTGTAACCATGCTTTAGCCCTGATGCTTAAAATGTGCAAATATTCTCTGTACGAAAGCAAAAGCACGCTCGACTTGCATGATGACGCGGACCAAAATAGTAAAGAAGCTTGCACTTCAAAACTACAAACATGGCACCGAAAAGGGAGGGGAGATACTATTGTGCCCCAACCAGTTATGGATCTGGTTGTGAAAAAAACAAAGCTGGCGAACAATAATGAAACCCAAAAAGAGGGATTAAAGTGTCTTCTCTATGAAGCGAGAACAAATGACAGAGTACAGGAAGCAGAAGAAACAAAATTCAAAGATACATTAAGAAGTATCAATCCAAAAATGGGGCTAGCGAACGTAGCAGCCAATCACAATGTGTTAACCGAAACTAAATTTGGTAATAGCCCAGTTGGTTCCTATGCAAGTTATCAGTTATCATTTACGGAATCAAATTTTGATGTCTCTATTAACATAGACGCTGTTCCCCGTAACATGCCTCGTAATCAACAAATAGAGCAATTTCCTTCCTTCCCCTTACGAAAGCAAGGGGAAGGTGAGCGACGTGAACTTCCTGATGAGGAAAATGAATTTGTAAAGAAGTTTAACCTCGATGAGGATGAAATCAACGCATTAGAGGCTGCGACGAGAGACCAAGCGAATAGCGAGTTGTGGAGGTCAGAACGTAAATACAGATTTACAGCGTCGAATTTTCACTTGATTTCTCACAGACAAAGAAATCACGAGACTTTCGCTAACACGCTTATGAACCCAAAACCCTTTACATCAAGACATACGAGACATGGAATTAAATACGAGCCCGAAGCAGTTCATGCCTATATGAAGTATATGAATGAGAGATCAATCCCGGTTGAGGTTTTCAAAAGCGGTCTGGTTGTGTACAAAAAGGAACCAGTACTGGCTTGCTCACCTGACGGAAAAGTTTTTGATGCAGGTTGCAGCAAGCCATTTGGCTTACTAGAAGTTAAATGTCCAGAAACGAAGTTTCTAGTAACTCCTTTGGATGCTTGTTCAGATGCCAGTTTTTGTTGTGAGAACATTGATGGGAATTGTAAATTGAAAGTAACACATCCCTATTATGCACAAATCCAAGGGCAAATGGGGATAACTGGTGCTGAATGGTGCGATTTTGTGATTTTTACCAAAAAGGGAATATCAATCGAGAGAGTCCTCTTTGACCCGCTGTACTGGCAAGAGCTTGAGAGAAAACTCCTTTACTATTATTATGAACATTTCATTAAGTTTGCCATAGTTGAGGCCTTATAGACTACTTACAGCATTCCTTCCATGTCAGTTTTTTTGCCTGATTATGTATTCCCTGTATAGGGTTAATTGACTTTCGGATTTCAAGTGCCAAGTGTAGGTGAGTCAGACATGATTAACGTTTAAAAGAACTAAGAGCAGCACCTACATGTAAACATAAAATAAAAGCAGGTTAATTTTAATCTGTTACACCCTGGCAGCAAGTCCCATTTAAATTTCAATGTCAAATGTAACTCACATGTGCACTCACAAAACAAAAGCAATATATCAAGTCAGTAAACTTTCCAGATCTCACATTATCTATTACAGTACTCTTAAATAAGTCAATTATCATGAGGCCTCTTGCACTCTTTTTGTTTTTGGCAATTCAGTTTCCATAGGTAGGTATGGCATTGGTACGTATTACTCAGTTATAATGGGGTCCTGGACATTGCACAAAAAGGTGCAGACTGCCCACATTTGATTAATCACAGGAAATAAAGATAGAGGGGTTACTCTGTCCCAAATGTGGAAATTTTTGATCTTATTAATAGCTCTCTCCACATGGATACGTAATGCTGCAATTACTTGTGTTTTAACCACATCCTCTGGCGACATCTGAGCTGCTTGGCCAAGAAATGGAGGTATATTTAATGTAACACCCAGAGGAAGCAAGTCCTCGATTGTAAAACCTTTGTCTGCCATTATATCATCACCCTCGCTGAAGGGTAAGTCCAGGATACCACTTCTTTCTACAATTTCTCGGTCTGAAATGCTGCCGGTATACAGCTGGCTTGTAAATGTTATTGCTCCTGAAGGGGCAATCCCAATAAGCCCTTTGAGTGTAGTGTGGTTCTTGTAGGAACTAAATAATCTGCTGTTAAGAAGCAGGCTGCTTGGCATTTGACATTATATTTCTGTACAGTCTAGGATGACACGCGTGTTTGGATATTTAACTTTGAAATCTTCAGGCATAGTTTTGTTAATTTCCTCCCGGCTAGGCCAAATTTTTATATTGCCAAAACGAAGAAACATAAAGTTAATCCAGGAAATAAAAATTCTGCTAACTGTCGGCTGAGAAATGCCAAATAAAAATGCTAAATGTTTCTCGTTAAATCCCTGTCTCAATCGACACAACACCAGAAAAAACTCTTCCTCTGGCTGAAGAGTTCTTCTTCGCCCAGGTTTGTTACAATCCCTTTGTTGACTTTTCCTTTCGTCGTCTACTTTCACATCAATTGAACGCCAGTATCGAATATTTTCACCATTTTCCCCTGGATTCAGATATGAAAGCGTTGCTTTGAACGTCTCTAAGTTTTGTTTATGCAAAACGTACGTGATTTTAGGTCATTGTTTTCCTGCGATAGACGTTTGAGTTCCTTTTCTGAATTCACCAGTTCAGCTTCAGTTTTAGCTAAGCGTGATTTCAAATTTGATAAATCTTCATTTAAACAAGCAATCTCTTTCTGGGCATGTAGCAGCTGCATTTTCAATGATTCGAGTGACTCTTCTTGAATTTCATGGTCAGAAGTTTCGAGGTTGTTTGAAACCATATCATCCTCTGAAAGACTGCTGCTGTCTACTGTGCTCGTGCTAGCTACCGGTACACTGTGTAGGTCTTCAGCCGCACATCCATTCTCGTTGCATGTAGATAAATCCTCCATTTGCTTCCTTTTTTCAGGTATTTGACTTCTGTCTAATGGCGAATGTCTTTTCCGTGGAGAAGTACGCCACGCAAACCTCGAAGGAATTGTGCCCTTCACCAATTCCATTTTTTTGCCGGAAATGCCTGTTTTTATTTCTTCTTCACGAAAATGTAACGAGCAGATCTTGGTATCTTTCGTTAATGAAAAGTTAGGGCCAACATCTCTTCGGATTTTCTGTAGCCATTGCTGGCGAATGTTTGGATCCTTCGGAAGAGTAAAAAATCCCACTCTGTTTCCTTGCGGATCTACGCGGCCCGTTTGGTTGCAAAGGGGAACACAACAGTAAACTTTAGAACTTGACCACATCCTAAGAAACCTGTTACAGTAAAAAAAGTCCGCCGAAACGTTGTAAAAAGAAGAAATCACCGCTCTGTAAGTTGACTAAAACTGTGCTATCAGTGAGAAATTTGTGTTTGTTATCCTCCAACGCCTCGTTTTCATGATTAGGTACCAGTTTTTTCCCGCGCGTCCGCCATTTGTGAATACGGTGTATGGAATCATTTATTTAATGTCGAAGACGTGGGAAGTGTTTGCACAATCTTCCGAGCCAGAGGCTCATGTTAAAAACGCTCGACAGGCTAAAAAATACAAAACAAGATAAAATGTGAATTATGCACATACAAATATAAAAAACCTACCCATTAAGTACATCGTAATTTTGGGAAAAATTTTTAAGAAACTACTTTTTGGA
>NC_133203.1:3849561-3904561 GCF_958299795.1 Porites lutea
TATATATATATATATATATATATGTATTTTTTTTTCTTCCTTTACTCTTTTATTTTCATTTGTTTTGTTTTGTTTTTTCTTTTTGTCATTTCGCTTTTTTTAGCCTAGAACTATGATTAGTACGACTATCTAATATACTTATTTTAAGATTTACTGTAGCTCTGCCATTGATTTTCCCATGTGTTATTATGATAATATTTTGTTCTATTTATCTAACTGAGGGAGCCCATTCCTTATAAGCCCGGTGGCTTCTCTTGGGCTTCCTCGCCATGAGAGTTTAAGTAATTAGATTTCATTTGATTTGTATAATTTTTTGGCAAACAAAACAATAAACAATAAACAATTTCCACACTCACAGAAAGTGCATAAGCAGCTGCTGCCATCTGTCGTCTTGTACTCTTCCCGGTTCGATCGCAAAATTATCATCAACGATGTTAACATCTGCTCCGTCTTGTAGATCTTCGCCGTTATCGCTAAATCGAGCACAAAGGTTGTGCAGCATAATGGCACACATGACAAGCTCGGCTGCTGTGGTCATGCTTCTTACTCTCATTCCGGTGTGTAAAGTGTAGAACCTTTTCTTGACGACCCATTAGATCTAGATAATTCGTGTTTTTATGTGGGCCTCACTAAAACGAAACCGAGACCCCTCTACGGCTCGTCTGAAAGGGGGGATCAACCAGTTGTTGCAGGGGTAAGCGGAGTCGCCTAAAATGACGGCTCCCCGGAATGGCCTACGCCCCCGTTCCTCAAAAGCAGGCCCAAAGAGTGCTTTCTCTTAGGACCCTTCAATCATGCCACCTTCCAGGGCACCGACTACTGCAAAAGTAGATCGTGTAATCTGGGCCTGCGACCATGGCTACATTTAGAGATTTGGTGTGGTGGCGGTTAACGTATGCGTCTTCGTCTTGATTTGGTGGGTTGACAAGAACGTGGGTTCCGTCAACACGTCCTGCCACACAGGGAAAGCCTCGTTGCTGCTATGTCTCTGAATATCGCGTCAGCAACCATGAGAGGGTGTTCAGACCATCGAATGAAATCTCGCTTTAGGGTTAATATTGCAGGGACAACACGACGAATGATTTGCCACACTGTTGAAGTGGAGACTTCATGACAAGAGTGCATAACAGGATAGAAAGATGTTTGTTCCAAGGAAATAAAGAAATATTAAAAGTTGTTGTCTTGCAGTCAAAGCTCCTTTGCGCCTCGTTCTGTGCTCCATTTGCGAGCCTATTAATTCTAATAGATGAGCAAAGGTATCCACAGGGAGACGAAACTTCTCTCGGAACTCTCTTGGATTTTCAATGTCTAATGGTCGTCTTTCTGCGAAATTTCGTGGTTGGTGTACAATTTGACGTCTTAGTAGTTCATCAAGTTCCTCTTCGCTTGAGGAAGACATTTTTTCCGCAGAAATATCCTTTTCAAAATGCGTACTCAATGTTTACAAGTGACTTGCGACTTGTGATTTGCACTTGCGATATACAAGTTGGACACGTGTAAAATATAAGTCGGATTTTCGCAAAAACTTCTACCATATTCTACATGACGATATGTAAACCTACACTTGTAACTACAGGCCGGACACATGTAATTTGCACTTGCCACTGTCTTTATTCAAATCTTTTTCACCTAGGCTTGTAAATACAACGGTCCTGCTTGTAAATTACAAGTACAAAGGTTTTACTAAATTGGCCCCAGTTTCAAACCTTGCGCAACAACTCCCAACAAAACCCAAAAAACACGACAGGGTGTGTAAACGGACGCAACAGGCAACAATGATGGGAGTTGTTGGCCATCAATGTTGCGTCCGTTTGCACTGGGCTAAACAAAAAGCCAAACATTTAATTGCCTAAAAGAACATAACAGTAGATTACTTACCCATGTACACCAAATGTTTTTATTTCTCCTGTAACAGATAAATCAGGCTCACAAACTTTGTCAGGTCCACATTGTTTAACGAAATTAGCCTGTGGTAAGGGAACAATCAGGGTACACGTTAGTAAACATTCTATGGTAAACTTATCGCAGAGTAGTAGGCTACTTCTCAGTTTCAAAATATCCAACACTAGAGAAGGAGGTTGACATTTGAGGCCTTACCTATCAACTTCAAACTCTGATCTTCTGATTCCATCTTTTCGAGCTTTATAATTTTTCTGAAAAGCTCTTCGGCAGCCATTAATTATTTGAAGAAATTCATAATTAACGTTTTCAAGAGTTTCTGGTATCAATGATCCACCAATTTCCAAGTCTCCTTAACGTTTTAGCATTTATTTTCAAACATGAACTTTGACATTTTCTGTTACCCTACATAAGTGACTTACCTCTTTTCTACGTGACCGCTGATCAGGGTCATGGTAGTTATTTAATATGGGACAGAGTTTGCAAGAAGGAGAATGGACGAGATCGTAGGTCAGGTCAAATGTTAACGGGGCTATAACGTCCAGAATTTTATCCTTTTTCTACGAGGAAAAAAAAAGGCATGTATCAGTGTGCATCCCTGCATCCGTTTATTCAGTAGGCTCGATTTCCATCGCACTCTCTGGTAGTCCCCTACATGACAGTCTGTTCGGGAAAAGTTATCAGCATGTAGTTCCGTTAAAACCTTTCTTTTGAATTTTCTCAGGTTAAAACCCGTTTCATTAAAATAGAAAGAATTAGGCAAACTTAAGTGGAGCTCTCATGCTAAATGCAACGACACAATGACTTGTTTTTCTTTTTCTGACTGAGCTTCAAAGCCGTCTCCTCTATGACTCGGATCATGACAAGACTAACAAAGTTAGATAACCGATAATATTTTTGTTTTACTGAAGTCCTCCTTAGAGATGTTTCGCCTCCGAGGCAGGCGCAAAAATAAGAGGGAGAGGAGAGGGGACGAACCTCTTCCCATTCCTCCTCCCTTTACCCTTCATCCCCTGTACCTTTCGCTACCTAACACGTGGCTAGGTGATGTCTTATTTACCGGTCAGCATTAGATCCCATCGGCCGTAGCCCCTTTCTCCCCTTACGAAATTTACCCAAGGTAGAACTGTTTTCTCCTTTTATGACACACTTAGATGATATTTCAAGCTGGAAATGTTCATGAAAGTGCAAGTCTCCTCAATTTAAAAGAAAAAAAAATTGATATGAAAGGCAGAAGGATTCGAACCCACGACCCAGAAGGTCCAGTATACCACACTAACACCTAAACCACTGAGCATTTGTTAGATGGTGAGGAAATATGGAAAGGTCGAAGAGCTTACCCTTAAATAAACAGTGTGATTAAATTCGCAGAACGATTTATTTTCCTTTGCCAAGGTGACTTGCTGCGTGATGGCGAAAAAGACTATTTTTCCATCCAAGAAAAACATTCTGCGGTAAGGATCGGAGTCTTTATCTCTTTCAAGCTCGATGGTGTAAGTGACATTCGCAGAACCTGAAAATAGGATAAAAGCAAATACTGCTATATATATATAAAAATGTGGCCGGCTGGGCACCCTGGTTTAAATCAAAACGAAATTGTTGTTTTGATATCCCAGTGGCGGATCCAGGGGAGGGGTCCGGGGGGGGGGGGGGCCGCCCCCCTTTATTTTTGGATCAAAATGAGTCCCAAAGGACCGAAAAACATTTTTTGGAGACCGCCTCCCTCCTTACCTCAGGATCTGATGACTGCCCCCTCCTTATCTCACGGTCTGGGTCCAGCACTGTATCCTACTAAACTATTCAAAGACCCCTACTTTTTAACAATTATTCCTCGAGCCCGAATGGGCTCTGAGCAATAGCCCATGAGGCCGAAGGCCGAATGGGCTATTGACTCAGAGGCCATGAGGGTGAGAGGAATAATTGTTTTTGTAAAATCCAAGTAGTTGGTCAAAAATATCGAGACAAAACAACATTAGCTAGCAAAACGCGATTAATCCGCCATTGTTTTGCATTTCAAAGCGGCGCTTTTCGCTACTAGGGGGCTATAACATTTAGCCTAGTAGTAGCTCAACCAATCAGAATGCAGCATTGAAAATAGAACACTAGTTGGATTTTTCTAATCCGTAATATCGTCGAGACGAGCGCTTTGCGGAGATGAGTGTCAAAACTACTTAGGGGGCGAAGGACGGTTTGGGAGGTGCCTCCCCTCTCTCACTGCTATAAACTTCGACGCCCACCCTCTCGGTACAGATGAAACCAAGATGGCCGGGCCGCCCACAACTGTAACCCTAATCAGTATCGTTAGTGCTTAATCACTATTGTCAAGGCTCAATCATATATATGAAATTACTTTGTGTAGGCATCACAACGTATCCAAGGGCGGTTTGAGATATGGAAACAAGTGTTTATTTAACTGTAAGCGCTCCATCCCGACGGTCTTCCGAAAAAATAGGTTACTAGGAACAGTCTAGTATGCCACACATCAAAAGTACTACTCACCAAAGGACGGATTTGATAATAGATTCTCGAATTTCAAGCAAACGGTTATGTTGATGCTGAAAAGTAAGAAAGTGTAAATAAAGCAATGAGTACCATTCCTAACCTAGACCAAGTTATGGTAATATGACATGTCACTCTTTCTATTCAATAAAGAAGCATCTCAAATGGCTTTCTCTATTCTTTCACGCTGGGTCAGCAGAACGCCTGAAACTGCACTCCAGGAACTGCTGGATGGTAGACCTTTTTTTCCAAACAATCGGTTTTTTTTCGTTTTTCGATTTTTGGCGGGAAATGACGTCACAAGATTAACAGTATAATTTAAACTTCAACGAATGATGTAACAAATAAATATTTTTTAAGGACCATGAGGCAAAAGGCCAATTTCCCGCCATTTTGAGCTTTTCAAAAAAAAATTTTCAAATGCTTTTCTATCCCGTCGTGCCCTTTAAACTGTTGCGTTATCTTTCATGATGGCCATTTTACCTCGGGTGGGTCGTTTAATTAAGTTTCAGCTTGAAAATGTTTTTTTCTTTCTTTTGTTAACTAAAATACCTTTGGTGAAAGACACCATCACTTGCTAATTGTAATGAACTGTTGTCTTCCAGCGCAATGTCTGTAGTACTCAGTATTATTTGACTTTGCATGTCTACAATTGGCCGCGACCTGCCAGGTATAGAAAATAGAACAAAAAATTACGACCCAAAAATAATGAAAGTAACCACGCGTTAAACGTAAGAAAGAAATAGCTTGTTTCCCCGAGACTATTTCGCGCTCTCCCACCTCGATCAATTTGGCGTTTGTGGGCTTAGTACCCTTGTGCTTCTGGTTGGCGGAAGCAAATTTTCCACGCGGCACGACAAATCAGAAGCTCTACCTAGACCTGGGTAGTGATACGTCATCAGTATGGAATTTCTGCCTTCGTTTCTCACACGACGGGGAAATGAGTGGTGGGGCCGCGAAATATGGGCTGTTTTCTTAGACTCCTCTTCATTGTGTTTGCTCAGTATTGATCGCGCAGGAGCACTGACATGAAACTTTCAGAATGCTGACCTGTAATGACTTGGTGTCACCCCCACTAACTAGAACTTGTTCAGTGATAAAATCTGGTCTAAAATCAATTTATAGTGTATTTCTAACCTCAGAAGAAAGGCGTGGTCTGATGAATATGCACCAATGGCGAGATCTACCATGGAAGAAAGGAAATGATTGAGCAATAAGACAAAATAATGCGGCGTGTTCATAATTACAAAACAAGAAAGAGGTTTTGGAAAACGTTTAAAGTGGTGCTGTACTGTTTTTGAAAGCTGGATACAGTGGATGAAAGAGTGAGTGGGTGAATGAATGAATGAGTGACTAGTTAGTTAGTGGGCAGCTGAATGATTGGGTGGATGGGTAGGTGGTTGTTTGAGAAAGCGCGCGATTGAGTGAGTGAGTAAGGGAGGGAAGGAGGGGTAGATGAAACAGGGGAGAGAGGAATGGAAATAGCGAGGAAAGGGGAGTGAGTAAGAAAACGCAATCCTCTACCTGGATAGCCGTTATTGTCAACATCCAAATTACCAGCAAGTGAATATCCGAAAGTCTTTGTACCAGAGGAGAATTGAGAAGCTTCGATTATCTGAACGTTGAAAAATAAGAAATATCAGGAACAAAAATGCGAGGAAAGGTATTTAGTGGTTTTAAAGCCAGAACCTGACATGTGACAGTGACAAACCAACCGAGATACACAAATTCAAAGAACGGGAAAGTATTTTTTTTTCAATCGTCACATTTTAGTGCGCACGTTCCAAGGTATCAGCCTACCACTTGGCGAATAAAAAACTTTAGGTTATGTTATACGGGACGAATTGCAACGACGACTTTTAACGGAACGCAGTGATGAAATGTTGGAAAATGAAGCAACCAATCGAAACAAAGTTGCAAAAACGTTACACCGCTCTGGCTGTTGCGCTAAAAATCGACGTTGTGTAAGATCGTCTCTTTTACAAGAAGAAAACGTGTTTACCGCCAATTTATATGGTTGTTGTTGAAAACGAAAAGGAGTTAAGAGAGTTACTTAGCCTGAGAAAGTTGGCAAATATTAAATTCCCGAGCAATCGGTGGGGTCACAAATATTCGTTAGTGACGTTCTCGATGCCCTAAAAAGAAATTTATACTAGTATGGCTTGTTCCTTATTTCCTTAGGGACAGTTAAGCGAACTAGACGAGGGTTGTCCAATACGGGGACATGACTATATTCCACCGGAAACACAAATAGATTCTACCGACTCTTTGCTTACTTCTATCCGTGGTAGTTAAAAAGGTAGAGAGGTATTTTACGACTAAAGTAGACTCAAGTGGTTGACGACTGGAGCCTAGTGGAGTATACTGAACATTTTTGAACGAAATACGCGAGCGCGCGGACTTGCGTGCGTGGAAATCGCCTCGCGAGAGGAGAGTCTTTTTCCTCCGCGTGTTATCTTCCTCGTGGGCGATGTTTCACGCGCGCGCCCTTCATCACAATTACTCGAAGTCTAAAGTAATTATGTCACTATATGACATCATTATAGGAAACTGACGAAATACTTCGAGCAAGAACCCCAAACCTGTCTAGGCGAAGTCTCGATTCCATCTTTTGTCGCAAAATATATGTAAACTACACCTCCCCTGTCGTTGCCTCCATAAGGTGCACTGATCGCTACCTCTGTTGGTTAAAGAAAATTTTAATAGTCAGATGACAACATTTAAGGTGAAAACGTATTATAGGCAAAATGCTGTCCGACAAGCTCGCACTAATACGGCGATGTGACTTTTCTAAACTCAATACTAGTTCAATATTGGATAGCTCATGAAAAACTCAGTGTTCACGTCACTATATCAAACGCCTTCGCAGCGTGCAAAGAAAGTAGTGACAATAGCCCTGGGCTACTGGATTTTGCAAGGCTGCTGAATTCTGTTTTTACTTGCCCGACCGGCAAGTGAAGTTCAGATCATAGAAGAACTATAATCAATCCCGTTCATAAAAAAACCCTTTCTTTTAGGGCTAGTCGAAATGACTTTTAGGCTAGTGTGTATTAAGTACAGCTTGCCCGAATGGGAAGCTTTAAAAATAACTTTCTTTGCACCCTGCATCGTTAAAAATAATCAGATATTTTTCGTATTTAAGCTCTCTTTTCGGATTCGGATATTTGATGAAGTAATTAGTTGGGCTCGTTAATAATCCCGGGCGGTATTTTGACACAATTTACCATGAATTTCAAGTTTACTTCGTTTCGATCTCTCTTGAGTTCCAGGTTGGCTTCGCGGGTTTCGAATTCAGTTTAATTTTTCTGTAAGTGCGAGCAGCTCTTATCTCTTCCTTTGTTATACTTTGTCACAATCATTTGGCGTATTTAAAATACCTGGGTAACCGTCTTTGTTTAAATCCCCTGCTACTGCCATGGCAAAGCCGAACAAGGAACCCTTCTCCTTTGGACCATCTAAAGTTAATTCTGGCATGTGGTTGAGTGGTGTCTGAAATTCAAAAAAGGTAATTACTATAGACATCAACAAGGATCCATTTTTCCATCTTCTTTCCATAGTTATGCGATTTAGCGGTAAATATGGGAAGAACACGCAGGACGAATTGTAGTTGTGCGAACTAAGGATAAGAAATATTATGCAATTTGTACCTTTTGGTTGTTCATGTACACATACACTCGCCCTTCATCACCGAATTTTTCGTGACGGTGATACGGAGCACCGACCAACATATCTGAAAACCTGAAAGGAATAAAAAATAGACTAAATAAAATAAGCAAACACACGGAATAATAAAATATGTATTACTTAAAATATGAGAAGAAACACCCACGGGACCTTCGCTGGTGTCCGATAAATAAAGGTGTCTGTTTTACTTAAAATATGAGACGTAACGTTTGAAACATCCCTCAGCTACAGTATTTGTCTGCTTAATACAAGTTTCACGGCTGTATTAAGCTACGGAGGACCACACGATGAATCATGGTGCACTCTAAGAATGAAACTACTCAGAGTATGTTTATTTTTACCCGTCATTATTCAAGTCGACTGCACATAGTGACTGCCCGAAGTTGCTTCCCATCTGAAACTAAAGAAACACAAACTCTTATTTAAAAAAATAGGTGCGCGAGCATATAATTATGATTAACATACTGGTTTCGCCAAAATTGAAGTGAAAGACGAAAGTAAGGTATACCTTAGGGTCTTTGGGCAATGGAAGTGTAAACCTTTTAACAAGGCTGTTAACTCTTGCGGATGGAATGCCAAAAGCGACAACCTACAAGAATAAAATGCAATGATGAGTCACTTAGCTGAGCGGCTTGCAAATACTATGTAATTAATATGCATAATACAGTCGAAGCTCTCCATAAGAGACCACCTCGGAAATTGAAAAAGTGGTTGTAACTAGAGCTGGTCGCTTACGAGAATGATCTCTCGTAAGCGACCACATGGTAAAGCAATCGAGAGTGCATGGTCGCTTACGAGAGCTTCAGAAAATCATTGGTAATTGGCCATTTCGGAGTTGCGTAGGGAACTGGGGCGAGTTTCAAATTTAAACTAATCGATAAACTGACACCATCAAATTAACCTGAGATCAGGCCCAATTTGAGCGGTTCTCATACATTCTCTCTAACGGCTACCGCTGAAATTGAAAATGGAGCCTGATCTCAGGTTACCACCAAGTAAAAGGTCATGTTGAGATTGGTTATTTGACCAACCTTGGTGCTCTAAGGTTGAACAGGGATCAAGTTATAACTCTTGAAACATGGTTAAAAATCCATACAAACGTCTGTAATTTTGTTACAGCGTCCCCCCAAACCATATAAACTCCTAATTTTTTTCACAATTTCTGTGATATTCCTGAAAAGGGGCAAACATAGTGATTTTCGAATTAGTTCCTTCCAAGTAGAAGATGCATGACGAATTTTACAGTTTAACAGAATCAAAGAAAGACTATCGTCAACTCGTGGGTACGTTGTTTGAAATAATCAAATGGTTATCAATTCCGGTTTTCCCACAGTAAATTGTAGGAAATGATAGAAATTCAGATTGTTTATCCATATATTTAATCAAGAGGAAACACAATACTTTTCTTGCTGTTTATTGCACTTTATTAAATAAGAGTTATGTATTTAGGTATACATTTAAAGAAAAACAACAAAACAAAAACGGGAAAAAAAAGAAAGAAAAAAAGACCGAAGAAAGAAAGAAATGAGCAGGGCTCGAACCCCGCACCTTCGGCTCGTTGCGAACTTCACCTGACCACTACACCACTATGGCTAAAGACGTCCTTTCAGCGAAAGGTTTTTTATTTAATGCCTTTTCCACGGAAAATCCATCGGCAAACGCCGTTAAAGATGATCGAGCCGCGTAAAACGGCGCTACTGACAGTTTAAAACAAACAACAACAAAAACAGAACGCATTTCACGGTAATGAATGAATGAAAGAACATACATTGTATGCTTAACAAAGCCGATACACCTCGTCTACGAAGTATGATGCAAAACATATGTTTTCTTATCTCGATTTCCGCTGTTACTTTGAAGCTACTGGTCAAAATCACATCCATTTTTGGCTTATACAGGTTCTTAAGAATAGCATGACATGATATTTTCTCACTTTCAGACCACTTTCCAGAAAGCTGGAATTTGTATACAGTTTATCCCCCGTGATCTTGCGGAGTCGAAGAGAAAATGCTCATCTTCTCGTCAATCAAATCCCGAGTTTAACCATCGTACTCATCTGAAAGCCTCCTCCGTGTCTTAAATTTGGTAAGACCTCTAACCGTGCTGTAAAAAAATTGCCACAAAGAAAACTCTCAGTCTGAGCAGCGTACGATGCACGTTCTCATAAGAATTTGATCACACCGAACTTCGGGGAGCGTGTGCTTCATCGGAAACGATAGATCTTCGCACTCTAGAATTCAGATTAACCTCGACCCGATGTCCGTCTACTACGAGTGAGCGAGTGACTAATTTGCATATCCAGTAGTCCCTGCAATAACTCGTGGTACGCTCGCTCGTCCCCACGAGTTAAAAACTGAAAAATATTTTCAAGAGTTTATATGGTTTGAGGGGACGCTGTAACAAAATTACAGACGTTTGTATAGATCTTTAACCATGTTTCAAGAGTCATCACTTGATACCTGTTCAACTTTAGAGCACCAAATAACCAATCTCAACACTATCTATCCACCCGAGAAATTTGGTAATCACGTGACCGTACGTCTGCCTGTTCGTCCCTCCGTCCGTACCAAGGCGAAATGTCACACTCTCTAGCTGGATTGGGAGCCTGCAACTTGATATTGCATACGTTGTTGTGGTCAATCGATAGCGGTCAAAACAGGGTATCGACTAACCAGTATCACATGACCATATCGCAAGCTCAAGTGTCCACTCATCAAGGTTACGTGTTTTGTGAAGTTCTCCGCTGACAAGTTACTAGTTTTCAACTAATCGCAGGCTCAATTCCAATTCTTTTCAATCTCGGTGAATAGTGGCTTTGGGAATATTTCGGTAAATATTTAGCCACTATAGGTGGTTTTCATGCAATCTCGGGAGACACAAATAACAATGATGAAATGAACAAATGCTGGTGGACAAACAAAGCCAGCTAATGAGCGATCTTTTGTTTACCGTCCACCAGCATGGCGGCGATGACGTAACGTGAAAACCACCTATTCACCTCGATTTCAAAGAATAATTGTTAAATATTACCTAATGATGACGTATATCGCACGAATGCCATGCCACGCAGTTTTACAGGAGTATTTTTACTTTAACATTACATGTATCTTGTCTGAAAGCATACTGAAAATAACATATTTCTCCAATTTTTAATTCCTGCCTATGTTGTTGTCCTTCAAGAAAATGTTGCTTTTGTAATGCAAAGCACTCAGTTCGAATATAGATAAGCAATCACAACAGTCTTTGACACTTAAGTATAACGTAGTGTGAAAACGCTAAGCGTCGCTGGTATTAAATCTTCTTAACCTCTGAATAATACCTTTCCTTGAAGATTTCCTGTACGGTAAGAACTTGCAACAAATTCTGTGACAAAAGAACATAAACGTTCGACTTAATGGACCTATTCGGCTAACTCAATGTTGTAACCAATTCAAATCTCTCCTAAGATTCTTTAAAAAATTTGTTTTTGCATCATAATGTGGCATTCACATTTAAATGATATGGAAATTCCTGAAACAAAACGTTTTATTATCAAAGGGTTTGAATAGGGTGCAACATTGAGTTAGCCGAATAGGTCTCTACAGCGGAAGCTCTCGAAAGCACGGGTGGCGCAGTGGTGAGAGCACTCGCCTCCCACTAATGTAGCCCGGGTTCGAATCCTGGCGTCGACGCCATATGTGGGTTGAGTTTGCTGTTGGTTCTCTCACTTGTTCCGAGACGTTTTTCTCCGGGTACTCCGGTATTCTCCTCTCCTTAAAAACCAACTTCCAAATTCCAATTCGATTTGAAACGCGCAGACACGTTTCAGCCAATTCTTAAGTGCTCCGTGGTTAAACAAATCACAATTTACAATTACAAGTGGACATCCTCGAGACTCAAAAAAGTGTCCGTAACTGGGAGCTGGCCGCTTACGGGAATGTAAAAATACAGAGTTTGTTTGGGAGTTGAGAAAAACTTGAAGTTTTCTGAAGGTGACTGTAAGTAGAGCTGTCCGCTTACGACAGTGTCCTTTAGGAGAACTTCCACTGAACTTCAATTCAAACTAGAAACAAAATTGTCTTTGTAAACCAGGCTTATCCTGTGTGAAGCTCTCCACTTGAGAATCGCGAGGTAAACGGTTACGTCCCAATTCTTCGTGACTCACTCCTTTGCGCTAACGGCCGGGTGACTTTCAATTCCCAAGCTAAACCACAGGCGGCCCAGACTCTCTCTCTCTCTCTATATATATATCTGAGAGTTCGTTGGAATCTGAATTTTATAAGAGAATGTATGGAAAACGTACAAGAAAGTCCTAAAAGCCATTTATTGAAAAAACAAAAACGCAATAAAAATTACTCGACTTGAGTTTTTGTTGTGTGTTTTACTGTCTGTTCGCTTCTAGAGCCATTACGAAACCGCCTTATGTACAACTCGAAATCTAAAACTCGCCGGCGGCTAAACCGGGACGGTACTCACGGATTCTATACTCGCCCGGCCCAATGGCTTTATAACGCAAAATGGCGGAAACAACATCGCTTGACGAAGGAGAATTGGTAAGAAGCAGTTGAAGTTCTGTGATAGGTTCCACTCTGTTTTTTCCTTTGTTTTTGCCCTTTTACCAACTAAGCCTAACTTATATAGTGTCGTTATAACTAGTACCTTCTCTGTTTTTTGTTGTAAAAGTTCCGACGGCAACAGCGTATCCTACAGATGAGGAAGGCACAGATCAAAATTTTAGAAGATAAGAAGTAAAGGAATTTGATTTCAGTGATGTAATCGTGACCTATAAAATCTGCACTATGATTTGATTCTTCCCAATTCACTGATCAGACTGATTCTGGCAGCATAAACCGTTTGGTAATTATCGCTCCGGGTGAACTGTTGAGAGCGTTTAACAAGCTTGAAGAAGGTGACTGTTTTGACTTTTTTTAGGGAATGGCAATGTAGAAAACGCTTTCCTTGAAGTCGCGGATGTTCGAGTCAAGTCGAACTCCAAGCACTTTAGAAGCTGACACTCAACTTACTCCTAGTACCAAGCTGACAAACAACGTGTCAATGCATTTAAAGACAAGAACCAATTGAAAATATTATTTTGAAATACACTAACACGTTTTTAAATCAGGTCCAAACTTGGAAAAATATTAGTAGAATACAATAGAATAATCTTTATTATCCTTTTGTTGATGTACATGGTTAATATTACAATCTGGTAGACTTACTTACAACAGCAGATTAATTAAATTTAATGAAAATAATGTGCGAGCTAGAAAGCTAAATGAACCAGTTGGTTTCCTTCTTAGCTCCCTGAACAATATAGGTTCTAGGTAGCAGGTAAAATCAAAAAAGTACAGTGACAAGAAAAAAAAAACAAAGAAGGAAGAACTTATTTAAATGAGGTATGCTGCTTCAACAGCAAGACGAAAATTTATTTCTTTAGTGGTTCTGACAGTACATAACGTCGGAACTACATTACTCACCAAAGTTTTGTCCAGTTCGATCTTTTGGTCTGCTTTCATCTTTACCATCAGCCCAAGTGGTGTAGAACGTCGTGTCCGGCTCCACAGGCACGTTAAACACTGACATAGAACCTGCAACGAAAGGGAAATGCTGCCAACTTCCTTGAGTTTGTTAAAGTTTCTAAATAGTAGGGCGCGGCGTGTGTTTTGTTTACAAGACTCGAATGTCCATTGAATGAAAAATAACACTTTGAGGTGACAGACTAACTCCCACGAGACGCCCTGAGCGAATGGAATTCTTAGCACACCAAAGAACGTAGAAAACGGTAAAATAGGGCCTTCACTACATGCGCCTCCTCTCCCTTTCGCGTGTTTCCCTCGCGCAGCCTTGGCCCCCAGGCTTTTCCCTCAAAAATTTTTTTAAGGGAAAAGCCCTGGGGACGAGGTTGCCCCTCGCGCGCCCTATAAAAATTGGCCACGCATGCTGGATAAAACGGATACCAAATATCAACTTACTTAAACCCCTTTCGTACAACTAAAATTTTACACAGGGGTAACTTGGGCAAAAAAAAGAGTTTAGAAATCAGAAATCAGAAAGGTACGAGGGGTTTTTCCTTTCTTTCTGTTGCTTTGCGGCTCAAGTGCAAACGAGAAGAAAAAATTAAACCTTTGGAACGAGTGATAAAGCTTTCTCCCAAGTATTTCTAGGGATATTTGTAGCTAAAAACCCCATTAAGAAAATCTCGGGTGCTTTCCATTGCCAAACAGACCAGTCAGAAACCAATGCAACTAGAACGACATTGTTCAATTGAAGCAAAGTTTTCAACCGGACCGAAGCGTTCCATTTACGTTTAGACCAAAATATTGATTACTTCTCTGCGAAGTGGGACTAGAAACAATATTTTTGAAAGTGGAACGGTAAGTTTCGGTCGGACCAGACCGACCAGTCAAAGAGGACTAGCTCTGGATCGAAGGTGGACCACTTTGACCAGAAAGTTTTCAAGCGGAGCGAAGCGTTCCATTTATTTCTAGACCAAAATTTCCAAAAATTTTGGCATTATGGAAAGCACCCCTCATCTAAAAATATCAAGAACGTTTGAACTTACCATCCAACTTCCGGCCAGGTAGTCCCATTACATAAGTTTGAAATCCGCCGTTTGTCAGCATGGCTCCACTGAAGCCTTCTAGGCACGTAGCATCTTTTATGTCCTTATAATTATCATTTGTCGGATCATCTAGAAATAAAGAACAAAATTTTAAAACCCTACCTGGAAGAGTAGCAAAGCAGTCATTGGTTACTTTGAGGTCACATGACATCTACAATGAAACTGTTTCCCGCCAAAATCTCTGAGCGGGATACACTGCAAAATCTATGACGTCAGAGGGTAACATTGTACTGTTACCCACTAATGTTGACCGACGACCGCTGTTAACAGCGAGGCTTAATGAATTTCCAGCTTCAAACTTTCCAGCTATATAACAAATCACTTAAAGACTGGTCCCTCGAGAAACATTTAATTTTGTTTCCCTCGAATCTCAATGTAGCAAAATTTACTGTTTTCCTCGGGACCAGTCATTAAGTGTTTATTATTACGCAGGGGTATAAATAAGCACCGACAATCGACGAAACGAGTCAGCTACTTTGCTCATAGAAGTCGGCTAGTTTTATGCCATCGGAGCTGGAAATGAAGTATCATATTAAAGAAAGATTCTGTCAAAACATGTTAAAACAGTCACAATAGTTAAATATTTGACAATAAGTGACTGGCTGCTACATTTTGAATGATGTGCAGTGTCAGTGCTACTACTCACTTTCATTTACTTCATATTCATTGTTTTCCAAGAAATGTATTATACACATAAAAACTGCCACTATTAATTAGTATTGTACTCACCTTTTCCCGAGAAAGCTGGAAATTACCTTTTAGGGATTGGAAATTTTTTAGATATTTTCTGGGCTAGCATGTCCCACTGAAGAACGGGCCTACTGGTCGAGGTTACTCTATTCAAATCTGCGGGCTTCTTCAATTTTTATTGAAACCCCTGATTGCGAAAAATTTTCGTATGTCGTGGGCTTTTAACGAAGGATTTGGGACATCGATACAAGAAAAAAGGGCAGCCTTTTAACTGTACACTGGTTAAAAAAGGTTACGGATTTTTTTTGCTTTCGAATCGAAACAGAACGCTCACGAAGGACTGACTAGAACTATGGGATGATAGAACTAGAAAACAATTCTGAATCAGCTTATTCCAAAAAAGTCCAGTTTAGGCTGAATAAATACTGATCACTTTGAAAATATTACGAGCGTAATAGATAAGAGGATATTTATGCCTACCACCGTGATCGCAGGTTTGTTTAATCTTCTCCGCGTATTCTAAATTGTTCTGAATAGTAAAACATTTTCCCATAAGTATTCTGTCCTTCTTATTCGGGTTGGTTACTCTACCCCAGTATGTATATCTCGGTGCACAAACCTACAAAAATCAACAAGAACCGCCCCCTGGTTAGCTCAGTTGGGAGAGTGCCGGTCTGCTGAGCGGGAGGTCGCGGGTTTTAACCAACAACAACCCGCAACAACCAACAATCAGAGTCTTTAAATAACTAAAAAATCTTGGAAGAAAAAAACCTTCATGTTAGCGAAGAATTTATTTCCAAGGGTAAAATATTTGGGGCAGTAGAAGAGAAATGATTCGACAGCAAAACTATCATAACTAAAATGACAACTATTATTTCATGATAAAATCAAGCGTCTCCAAAAAGGACCGCCGTGCGCAACTTACAAGTTTTCATATTCTCATGCAAATAAAACTCATTTTTACATGAAACGTTTTGGACTCAGGCTCGTTTTGAAAGTTAGCGGTTTTGGAAAAGTAGGAAGAAGCCTATTAGAGAGGAGAATTGTGACGTCAAGTTACCATCGTAGCAAAAACTAAGCAACGACGAAGGCGACGCGAACGGTAAAAAAGCAATAGGTTTATATTAGCAAAACAAAACACTTGCATCCATGCGCGGACAAACAAAAGGCTGATTTAGCAACAGAACGGGAACGTCAGTTGACGACTGCGCGCGCAAATCAAATAACTGGCTTGACCAATGGCAGAGGTGCAAATTGCGCACCGAAAGTCGAATTTAGTCCTTTCCGCGCCTTTCCCGTCGTCAAATGACGTTCCCGTTCTGTTGTTAAATCAGCCTAATTTCGTCAGCGCTACGCAGGCTAAGAAAAAACTAACACTGAGTGTGGGTGTTCCTACCAGCACTTTTCCATCGTTAGTGGTGGAAGGCGAAGTGACTACCGTTGCTCCAAGCCACTGCCCACTCTTTTCTTCTTTATCTGTTTGACCTGTGGAGATATTCAAACATTCAACCATTTCATACATTTCTTTTTTAAAAAAACATGCCTTCGCATCAGTGGTATGTAATTCTGGAAATAATGGTCCAGTTTTGTTATTCAAGAATATATATAGGCATGGAAACTGTTTCCTGTCATCTATTGCTACGGATGGCAAGGATGGACAAGGATGAAGCTTAAAAAAAATTGGGCCAACTTTTTCAAGTTTTAATGCTACGCGAAATGCAAGGATACATCAGATCAATTGTATCAATTCCCTCTTCTAAGCCATCATTTTGCGTTTTTTGCCTTAAGTGAGAAGTAAGTGTTAAGGTTAGCTTAGGGGAGGGGTAAATGGGCAGTTTCCCAGAAACATAATTGATCCCAAACATCAACCAAACAAGGTCTTCATGGCCGTGCATAACGCTACAGGAACATTTTGTGTATAAGGCACAAGCCGGGGCACAAGCTAATGATGTCAGTGACTAATTGATCTAAAACTGCCATATCCTCCTAAGATAGAACCTTTAGTGGCTTAGAGAGGGTCTTTGGAGCATTCCAAAAGCATATCACGCGTTCCATGCCCACGAACGTTACGTTGCGCAGAAGTGAGTGACGAGCCAAAAGAACGTTTGCGTGGGAGGCTACCTCTGATGTCGATATCGTGAAAGCTCAGAAATAGCTTTCAAGCATTTTTTAAAATTCAATTAGCGTTCCAAAAAAATTCCAGTTACGTAGACAACAGATGAAAGTTTAATATATTCGTGTGTGGCTCAGAGCGACCTTAACAGACTATGGCAGACCGTCTGATTGTGTGACCTCGTCACGTATCGCAGGTCCGCCCCAATGTTCGTTACTGTGGGGAGATTGCGTGACGAACGAAGAGAATGTCTACGTGAAAGGTTAAACTATGGCATGACCTTAAACAAAAAAATCACCTCTGAATATTAAAAGACACACCCATGCAACTCTCGGATAACGAAAGAGGCGACACTTTGACTTAACCTAGCAGTAGCTGCTTTAATTTCTACTCCCTCTAACTTCACTTCTGCTGACTTTCTCCTCTGATCCCGACATTTTCTCCGAGAATTTCCGGAATTAATACAAATGCAACCAGTTCACAGAAAACATATGTTCTGAACATGCGAAAACCCAAGCGAAAATAAAGGTATGACTAATATTGTATTATAATTCCTGTTTAAGAAGTTAACAGTAAATGTCCGGGATTGTACGTAGTTTACTTTGAAAATGTTTTTGAAAAAAGACGCGGCGCCAATTCTCAAAAGAAAATTAAACAGACACGACACCTATTAAATAAGCCGACTTCGTACTTACTATTTTAAATAATACATCAGTCGCGCGATTACAAATATAATATATCATCTTGAAATGGATTGTCTTCAAACTCTCCTGGGAAAATATTTGGATCACGGTCTCTTTAGACCAGAATTTTTTCACGTCCGGTGCAATTACTTTAATTAAGATCAATCAATAAAGAAATTCATTTAAGGCAACCGCAAACTTTCCAAAAAAACACGAAAGGAAAAGATAAAAACAATTGATCAAATTATACAAACAGCTGGCCAGGAGGCTCCAGCCAAAGGTGAAAATAATTGCTCTGTTTTCATAATCTGCTGAAGAGGTGCTAAAAGCTTTTGACCACCCGAGATATGACAGTCTGTTACCCGCTACAAATGTTCTTTACGCCCAACGGAAGTTTAACCAATTAAGAGAGATCAATGCCCTTAGGGAAAAATGGGAACACTGAGGTCCCATTATTCTCCCGGCTCCGTACACTACAAGCTGTCATGGTCGGATTGTTATGGAACATTTGTGCATAACACATGAATGTCAGTCTCAATTAACTCAGATGTGTGTGTTTTTGCCGAAAAAACTGAATTGGTTCGGATACTAGACGGGAGATATGAGGGACCTTACAAAACCATGATGAAAACGGAAAATTGTCCACGTTGTGGTCGGCAACGACAAAAAAAAAAACACAGTGGGTTTTAGCGATTAAAACAACAAGTTGAAAATATCATCCCTTTTTTGTGGTGAGTTTCTTTGCCATCCCTGCACAACTAGCTACGATATGAAATGAATTTTCCTCTTTTGAGAGATGAGCATCTATCTGGGCTCGGCGGACTAGGACTCTTCTCAGCTTAAATTTAATCTGCCCCACCTAACTAAGCGAGATGAAATAATCGAGAAAAAAAAAAACGGGATAGGTCGCAATCAGGTTAATTAGTTCACCCTGTATACTAAGTTATATCCGGCCAATTCGGCCCAGCAGCCTGCGACACAGACGAAACTCGACTCTGATCAAATTTAGTCTGCGACGTAGACAACGGCCCAGCCTAACCTCGGGCGGTTTTTTACGCGAAAGTCGCCAAAGCACATATGTCGCGGAAGTAAAGCTGGTTTACTTTAACGCCGACTTGAGTGCCTAGTCGGCATTCACGTGGGAAATGTGTTTCGGCGAGCTTCATGGGTCGGTATACTGTATATATAATATTACTACCCTGCGCAAACACCATTTTATATTATAACTTCCTTAGTGTACAACGACACATTGACGACACACCCAAAATAACAGCACATACATACAACCAACAGATAAAATTCAACTTACGTTGCTCGTCCACAGATATTACACTACACTGTCCTGAGTTAGCATTGCATTTATAAACACTTCCGTATCGATGATAGAACTCTCTGGAGCTTCCCGTCTTGTTTGTTAACGGTGCACCAACTATAACCCTAGAAAAAAGTGTAAATTAAGAAGATGTTGAAAATAATGAACAAAGCAAAAAGGTAAAGTGACCAAAAAAGTCAGAGAAAGAGGTAGAGAGAATTTCATTCTCAAGCAGAATAATTCTAAGCCAAGAAAACGAAATTTTGATACAACAAAAATGGGTCTCGCCTTTCTTTATTTAGGCTACAATCTTGAACAGAATAAAATGGAACAGCAATCCCCAAATAACCCGAAATATGGGATGAAGCCTCCCGAAGGTTAAAACGCGCTATTTCCATCTTGATTTAGGGGGAGGAAGTGGGTCGAAATTTTTCCGTATTTTTAGTCTGAGATCGCCTCAATCTTGCAATTGACGGACAGTGATGCAACGGCAACCTCGCCCTTCCTCCGAAATCAAGGAAGAAGCCTCATATCTCTTCGAGGGCTTTTATCCTCTCTTGCCTAGAGAAGATTATAATAACTAATAAGATGATAAGCACAGACAAAATGCTTTAATCTTTTATCTAATTATCTTAAGGAAATGTATCGATGGAGATCAGTTTGAAGACATATTTTTGTATGTTCGCTACGGGGCTTAAACGGCGAAAACCTTATGGGATCATTCTGGGAAACTGCCAACCTAACCCTCCCCTAAGCCAACATTTAAGTGAGAAGTAAGTGTTAATGTTGGTCCAGGGGAGGGGTAGTTTGTACATTCTTATTTTCCCATAAAAGAGTATACAATTTACAATTATTTGAACGACAAAGAATTTATTACATTTTGTAATGAAGGAATGACGGGCCTGCAGGACTCTAAAACGTCGTGCTTTTTGGACATTGCACACGAATGTTGAGCAAAATTAATTTAGCGAATAAAATTCCTTATGTTAATTTCTCTAAATTCTTCTGCAATACAGCTAAGCATGAAAAAATGTATTTGACTGCACTTAAGATAGAGATATTTTCTTAAGTTTTTTCTAGGATGTCGTGGCAAGCCTTCTGTTGATGTTGATTCACTGGAGTTGTGAATTCCCGAAGGAAGCACGTTTTCGTACTCGTTTCGCCTTCAAGCAAGGGAAGCAATGGCCAAGAACGTTAGAGTTCCGGTCAAAGTTTTTCCCATTCCCTGCCTAACGTTTCTTATATAAAAAAAGTTCTGCTTAAAAAAATTGTATTATTGAAGATTTCAAACAAAGACGGCCGAAATACAAGAAGCCTCAAAATTACAGAAATTTACAGCAAATGATCATTGCGATTTAAGCGAGACCTCATCGTGCTTCTCGGATACGTTTCCACGCGACGTTTTTAGTGCAAACAAAATCGTTCCGATGTGACCGAAGTCCCATGATATTGGTAAAAACCAACTCAGCAGCTTACAAGTTTCAATCAAGAATTTGAGCTGAGGCACGGGAAAGATTTGAGCGTAACGTGATAACTTTAACAACAGGCACTTTAAAGGTCGTGGCAAGCCTTCTGTTCATGTTGATTCACTAGAGTTGTGGTTTTCTTTAATTGTCGGAGCAGTTTTTCCTCCCTTTTATACTTTAAAGCATGAAAAAACACTTTCCTCTTCAACTTAACGCGAATTTGGGCTGCCCGTGCTTACAGTACCCGTTTTGCATAGCTTTTGCGCCTAAATTGCATGATTTGGCCTAATTATCTTCGAAAGATACGTCAGCTCGGCAAGGGCTTGTCGGAACGTACATAAAGGATACAAAAATCTTTTTTTTTTTCTCGGAGGTGCAGTTGGGAGAGAGAAAACAACCCTTCTCCCCACCCATCCCCCCACCTCCTCTTATTACCTAGCCTGCATCTGACGGGACTGTTATGCGCGGGGCACTTTCTTGTTGACTGTGGGATTTCGATTTGCTACTAATCTTCTCGCGGCTCTGCTCCCCCAAGTACGCAAGCTAGCCATTTCCCACCCTTAGATATATATCATTTTTACAAAAAAGCAGTTTTAAGACAAAACCACAGCGCTAACCACAGGTTCGTCGCTGTGCTTTGTCCCAGAACCACCGTAATCTTCATTTGTATTTCCTCTTTACATGTGTCATGGGTCGATTGAAATGGCCGAAGAATAAGAGCATCGGCGGCACTAGCAGAAGGTGGTCTGCCTGTGGATAATCAATCGAGGAGGAGTACAACAGGAATAAAACAGGAAAACACTCATTCTTACGGCAAAAATACCGAGAGAAAAATAATTAAAAACAAAAAAAAAACAAATGGTATTTCACAATAGTATTTCGGTTTGCAAAACCAACCTTCTACGGGAGCTAAAATAAAGGAAAAATAGAAAGATTATGAAATACGGTAAACCTGGGGCCTAATACGCCAGCAGAAAATAATAGTCTCGAACAAAAAGGTGCCCTGTTATTCGAAAGGGAATCTCAAGATGGTGGAGTGTTTTTAATTATTTAAAAATCTCCGTAAGTATGTGGATTTAACGAGAAAGCTGATTTGCATTTTATAGCATTATTTTCATTCCTGCGTTTTGTGCGGGAACACACGCAAACAAAAATGTAAACAGGATGTAAGCTTTCTTGCACTTGATCCTTTGGGTTGGAGCGAAAGTCTTTTTTTAATAACGTTATCGTTAATCTCCTTTAGATTGCATTACGACGAAATGGTGCACGATAATTTGAAATATGGTGATACGGCAACTCCAGATAACATTCAAATTTATAATATAACAACTGTTCCAAAATCAATTTACGTGATCTTGTTGTCGTCAAGAAAGGGCTATATCTAATAAAAAGGTATTCGGAAAATGCGCGCGTGACAGGTTCTAGTGGAAATGTAATCTAGTTATCGCCATTGATCGCTAAAAGGTGCTTCGGAAAGGAACAGAGGCAGGCTTTTACACTCAAAGAGCCCGGTGTTTTTTTCTGTCAGCGCCGATTTCAAATGTATTATGTAGTTTTTACATGTAACCAATACAGACAGACAAATACGATGGGTTTCATTACTCTTGTATATTAGTCCTTCGATTCAATTGTGCGATCATCGAGTGGAACGCTTTATGTTCCATTTATAACAATTATTTTATAGAACAAGTTTCCTATATGAGAGCAGCCATATATTAAAATTCCAAGTTTCCGGTTTTTCCATGAAGCCTTCAGAACGGAGCTTTAAAAACACGACCAAGGAGCAGAGTTTTCCTTAGTTTCTTTCCTTTTAAGTCCGAGTTTCCTCTATTGTATAAATTAAGCTACTGGTAATAATCAAAATACTTGTTTGTAAAGTAAACTAGCGTCGTTAATATTACATTTGATAAACTTACCATCGATCATCTTTTCCTTGCGCATGTAACGCTACCGAATAGCCAAAATATTCACCAGCTGCACCTTTGTAAACGAACGCATCTTTACTATCGAGATTGAACGAAGAAACAAATTTAAATCGAAGCGATGCAACGAACGCCAGAAGAAATAGGTATTCGTTTGCCATTTCACTGAAGCAGAATGTCCTGCGGTTGCTCAATAGCAGACTTGTATTTTGTGGAGTCAATTTGAAGTGACAAATACACGATATGAATAAATTACCCTTCTTCAACGTGCTTCCTCTAAAAGGTCCTGCAGTTTGACATGTTTAACCGGAAGTGGAAGTGACGTCACGCAAGCAGCCAATCACTAAAAATAATGAACTTTAAGGAGTAAAACCGACTCTATTTTTGGAACTGCACTTAGAATTAGACGGGAGAGAATGATAAAATTTAAACTAGCAGTTATGAAATTTCGATTGCGTTTCTGTCAGCAAATTCAGGAATAGTTTCCCGTTTACAATGTCTATGGGTACGACTGAACCTATTCGATGTCTTCGACATTTAATGCATTTTCTTTTTGGAGAATGATACGTAATTCCAAAATGATCTAAGCATAATATCACGAAAGATTTTGTAGTGTACGCAATGATCAATGCCTAAACCTCAAATGACATCCTCTTTTGCTTCGTCAACGATCAAAGCGTCAACAGTTATGAGTTCCTGTCAAAACCGGCCCACGTACGCGTGGATGGTCTGCCTCACGATCTTGGGAACGGGTAGATTTGGCATTTGCTGAGTAGAGCGACCTTTTTACGCCGCGAAGCGGCCAAGAGAGTGACGAAGTCGCGAAAGGTCTCTCGTCTCGCGCCATGTTAAATTTACCTGCGAAAAAAGAACGCCTGGTCGCAGGTTATACTAAATCAGAGGAAGGAGTTTTTTGACTGGGTCAGTATTGTTTAAGTAGATTGTGATGAAAAAAATCTGATCCGATTCCCTTTTTCGGGAAATAGGAGATGTCTGCACGTAGGCTACGATGAGGGTCCCCAATTGGGATACATTGAAACTTTGAAACTTTTGATATCGAGAGCCAAATTCTGCTGTTTTTATCCAAGACAAAAATATAGACATAAATAACAAAACAGCAAAGAGAGAAGAGATCTGAGGTTCCCGATATTCCGGACGGACAAGCCGTCCTTCTTAAGGGATTAAATTAACTGAAAAAACCGTGGACGAAGATACTGCTAGTTGTAAACGTTGGATCTCTAGACTGAAGAGATCTAATCAGCCAAAATATAAAGAACCAAGAACGAGAAGTTCAAAGACTACTGCAGAGCTGATTTAAAACAACGTGTATTGTTTTTTATAACAATATTTCGGCTGGCCAATGGCCATACCAGCCTTCTTCGGGTTTACAGATGTTACTGAACTTATGTACGAATCACAATATTATATAGATGGAGAATGTCGCAATAAAAATTGTTTAAAGGGGAGAGGCGGAAATGACTGGTACAACATAAAAACTGGAAAGGAAAAATACTAAGGATATGGATTACAATAATTCGTCACGGCGGTTCAGGCCATGAGGTTCAGGAGTCATGACCTTATCTAAAAAGCACAATTACCCGTTATCTCCACAATTTTCCGCCAGGCTCCTTCCGCTGTGGACAGAATTGTGCCACTTGTCCATACTTTACTAAAGGCCTCACATTATACCTTTTACGCTGCAGGTGAAACACGCTCCATCATTTCACACATTGCTTGTAACACTAAAAATGTGATCTACATGGTGTTGTAATTTACAATATATAGGTGAAACTAAGCGACGTCTCAAGGACAGATTTAACGAACACAGACGTGCAGTCGACAAAACTAACATTAAATCTAAGCCCACTACTGATTCTGAACACTTTCTCTCTCACTCTAACCATTCTCATACTGACACGCAGTTAATCGCACTAGAGAAAATTCGTTCTTCACGTGACTCAGTTCGTAAGGCCAGGAAGTAGCATTTGTTAGATAAGGCCATGACTCCTGAACCTCATGGCCTGGACCGCCGTGACGAATTATTGTAATCCATATCCTTAGTATTTTTCCTTTCCAGTTTTTATGTTGTACCAGTCATTTCCGCCTCTCCCTTTTAAACAATTTTTATTGCGACATTCTCCACCTATAATATTGTGATTCCTACATAAGTTCAGTAACATCTGTAAACCTGAAGAATAAATATTCCTCTAAAAAAGCGAGAAAGAAAGAATTCGTAGGTGCCGTTTCACTTACATCACAGCCCGTGATTGGCTGATCTTGACCCAATAACTAACTGCTTATTGGCTTATTCAAACAATCCTGAACGTAAATGTCGGCTGTGTTTAGCAGACGTCCGTGGAGGAGAAATAAATCAGGGGCACCCAACGACCGTTTTCGGGAAAATATCTGTTCGGAGCCCTCTAGAATGGCTAAAATTTTCGGGAGCCCAAGAACAGCTAAAAATTTCGAAAATGTTTCGTGGTGACTGTTCGTTGGGCTCAGAGTTTCGGGATTTGTGTGGTTTGTTCAGCTAAGATTTTCGGATTTTGTAGTAATCTCTAGATCACCTAGAAATTTGGTAGCTTTCGTAGTAATCTCTAGATTCTGATTTCGACACCTAGAAATTTCGTAGCTTTCGTAAACTAAGAATAGATCAAAATTTTTAAACCCGGCAGTCTCATTAGCGAAAATTTCACACAACTGATTTAAAACCCAACGACCCTGCCTTTTCTGAGGGTACCAGGCTTACCGGTTACGCGTACGCTATATCAGCGCGCATCGCGTGAATAGAACCTGTCAGTCCTGTGTACCGGTCGATGGACACTCAGGACAGTATCGCAGCAGGACTACGGATGGAGGGATCGGTGGGATAACCCAGACAACGCTATTGTAGCACTGTTCTCGGCATCGCATGTATCTGATCTACCAAATTTTAATAAAGTCACATTTCTGACATTTGTAGTTACAGTTAACTGTGTAGAAAATAGGCAACTTTCAGCGTTTCGGTGAACTTTAGCGCGCGAAAACAGACGCTTTTTCACTGTTTTTTTTTTCTTTGCTCGCTCATCGCCACCTGGGGGGTGTGTGGGGTGGGGGATGGGGGCGAGGAGCGAGGACAAACTACTGCTCTGCTGGCAACTTTAATTTTTGGTTGTTCGGTGACCGTAATGTGCAGGGTGATGAGTGGGTGATACAGACCCGTTATCTGCGTTGCATACAGGCTTTCTGGGGCTGGATTGGGGGTAATATATTCAGCTGGCAGCTGTGCTGTATATTCTGTATATTGACCGAGACGAAGTCACGGGTCGGTTCACGGTCCTGCTGATTCCCTGATCTGATTGTCGACAACAAAAAAATCACTCGGGTGTCAAAATCCAGCTCACCGGAGTAATCAGCTTGTTAACAGCAGCTGGCAGTTTAGCGGCAGTTACCCTCCCCACCTATCAGTGACCTATCAGACCTATACCACGCGAGTAACCTAACCTCGAGTAGCCAATCAAAATACAGCCCCAAATCACAACAATCCGGATCAGAAATCATCCTCACTTGTTAATCGAGTCTGTTATTTTTTGCAATGACGTTATCGTCATTTAGCTAAGAGTGGAATTTTCCATTTATGGGTGGTCATGAGTCTGATGAGTCGTTTACACAGCTAGGAAACGTAGAGCTCTATGACAGCTGAAAGTAGGAAAAATTTCTGAACGTAAATTTCTCTGATTTCGCAAATGATGCGCCCCATGTAAACGAGTCCGGATTCCGGGTAATTTTTCCCTATGGAATCCGGAATACAGCAAACACTGGAATCCAATAAAGTCCAGCTACCTGGAATCCCCAGACTAGAATCTAGAGTAGAATTTCTTGGAAACAACGGTAATGGAAAGGTGGTCACGTGATACTACAGCTTGCTTGGCTCAGTCCAATGATTCAAAACAGTATCATAATGCCTACGACTTCTGTTATTGGCGCCGTTTTACTTGGGATGTATGGTCGCAGAAAGCAACACTTTCAGTGTGTCAAGAACAGAGTTTTGAGGTAAGCGAAATAATTCAGCTGACAAACTTTCTGATCTCTTGTAGTCACTCATCATGTTTTACAATTTCACCGTTGGATCGACCGATTTAGTGATCGTTTCTAAGATATATAAGAGTAGTCCAACGAAAAAGTTTTTTTGTTCTTTTATTGTTGTTGTTTTTTTTTACTTCAGGGCTACTCAAAGCGGTATAAAACTCAACTGCTTGGGTTTCAATTTCATTTTATCTACACTGAGCTTAATTTGTTTGTTATGGAGGTTTGTAACCGTTCCGGGCGGAAAAGGAAGTTGTTCACTGTTGTATCGGCACAGTTAAGTAATCTATATATTTTCGCTATTATTTGCATGAGAGAAAGATTTCCATACTTCCTTAGAGTAAAACATCTCACAGACCCCAGTCACTTGCACGATTATAAGCGGCTTGTGTAGAAGCCAACAAGTAGTCTACGAGATATTATGCATATGAGGCTGCGTGGTAATCTTCCTTTAAATTTAAATTGATGACTCAGACCAAAGTAAAACATCCTTTACATCTTCTATTGATTTCAAATTAAATTAAACAGAATTTGGAGAAAAGGTTATTTACCATACCACCATTTTTTTTTTACGCAATATTGCATTAGTTTCAGATTAGGCCTTGTTCAGTATATCTCATTATCCTTTTCAACCAAGTCTTCAGTTTGTTACGAACAAGTACAATCCTACTTCAAGTTCCCCTGATGAATGGCATTACATCCTTGAAGTAGCTAAACAGACATGATATGACCTTACATGAAAAAAATATGCTTTTGAAGGTAAAACAATTAAATGTCTTGTTCTAAATTGAGTTAACTAAATATCAGTTATTGAATTTCTGTACAAATGTCTTGTAGGCAAGAGTTATCGAGCATTTCCGTGAACATCAATCTTATCTTTTGTCTATAGAAAATCTGCAAATTATCTATTAGAAAAAACTAACACATACAATCAAATGTCTATGTTGCAGAACTTTTAGAAAAGCATATTTACCATTTCACCATTTTTTTTTTTGACACAATATTGCATTAGTTTCATTCCTTTACGACCAAGTTGTCGGTTTGTTACGAA
Organism: Porites lutea; assembly: GCF_958299795.1. Classification (NCBI taxonomy): domain Eukaryota; kingdom Metazoa; phylum Cnidaria; class Anthozoa; order Scleractinia; family Poritidae; genus Porites; species Porites lutea. The sequence continues at coordinate 3,877,547 of NC_133203.1, forward strand.
CAAGACATTTTAGTACAATCCTACCTCAAGTTCCCCTGATGAATAGTATTACATCCTTGAAGTAGTTAAACAGACAAGATATGACCTTACATGTAAAAAAATATGCTTTTGAAGGTAAAACAATTTAATGTCTTGTTCAAAATTGCATTAAATAAATATCAGTTATTGAATTTCTGTACAAATGTCTTGTAGGCAAGAGTTATCGAGCATTTCCGTGAATATTAATCTGATCTTTTGTCTATAGAAAATCTGCAAATTATCTATTAGAAAAAAGGAACACATACAATGAAATGTCTATGTGGCCATTCTTAAAATTTTGTAAACTTGTCTAAAAATTCATTTCCTCTGTGCCTTGTGGAGCCAAATATTGATGCAAAAAAGTGGTTGTCAACAAGGTGATGGTGCAAATGGGCAATCCATCTACAAAATCCAAGACTAAATGCAAATTGACAGAATTAAGCATGACAGGAAAAAAAACTCAAATGAGGTGACTATCTGACCCATATTAACATGCATTGGCAAGGATTTGGTCTCGAGACCACCAGAGAACAAATCCAGGCCCTGTTCAGAATGGGTCTGGGCTGCCAAATATTGTCAGTTTGCCAACAATTCCATCAATTTAGTCATCAACCATATTTGGGCAATTTCCTTTTCTTTTTTTGGTCCCGCAAGGAATAGAGACTTTTGAAAAAAAGTTATTAATAGCTAATAATACCTAGTGACAAAAAAAGAAGGTTCAGGTGGCCCCCTAGAGTATTTACTAATAACCCTAGCTATCTAGCATACGTTACAGAACGAAATCTAGTCACTTTGTCCTTGCGATTTTGTTCATGAGATTCACCGCTAAGGTTACCCATATAAGAAGGCTCCTTTATTAAGTTTCATTTTCTGGATTAAGGCCGTTGCCATGGCAACATCGCATCCTTACACAGGCAGTAATTTTGTCATTTTTGATTATTTTTTCTTAATATTTCTTATTTCCCACGGTGAAATGTCTTTAAACTTTGCCACTTTATATTAACGACATTGGTTAACATTTTAAAGTGGAAAAAACATGGGGTCGTTAAGACGGTTTTGCCAATATTATTCAACCTTTTCTTCTTTAGGGATAATTTCGACGGCGAAGTTTTTCTTTAAAAGTCTGCTGTAAAAGATGGCGCCAATCTATAAATCGTACATCATGTCCTTAGCTACATGCACAAGACCGTAGGTCTCGACGGACAACTATTGTTTTCGTCAAGGGTCAGTCTGTGAGTAAAAATTATTTCTCGTTGTGCAAAAACATTGTCCATTTACTTCGTCTATTTAACGTTTGTCTACTTTTGAAGCGAAACAATTGATGTCTGAGAAATTTCTGCTTGTTTTTACATACAATTTACTCTTTTGGAGATCGATAGTGACTTGTAACCGGTGTAACATTGTCTCCTCTCATAAATGTTTGACCTACACTAATCAAACTTTTTGCACAATGAGCTTCAATAGAAAGTTAATAAAGTTTCTTGGGGGGAATATTTCGAAACTGAGAGGCCATGTTTGTTTTAATTTTTGCGTGGACGTCGCGCGGATTTTAAAGCTTGCATCATACTACTGCTCAGGCTGCGCACGGCCAATTTACTCTAGGGAGCCACCTTAAATGAAAGTTTTCTACATAAGTTTTTCTGGTGCAAATCAGAAAAAAAAACCTGTTGAGATGCATATAATATGAGTACAAAGTTATAGGACAAGTCACAAATTATTTTGAGAAAACCCGGAACTCCAAAGGAAATAGTTACGTTCACCTTTTGAATGATGAGAGTAGACATGCAGTTTCAGTACATAACAGGAATCAAACTTGGGCAATCACTTTCAATCTAAGGTTTACGAGCTTGTCTCGACTCTTAAATTCGTGGAGCACCTTGTGACTTGTTCTAGCAATCATCTGTGCAAGTTTAAGAAGTAATTTAACTTTAAGCTTCATTTCCCTCTTAGGACTTGTTCTGCAGTTCACAAGTTAAACCAACAATTTATTTTATTATGTCATCCGGGCTTTTGTCGTGGCTAATGATAAATGCGTGACAAACGAACCAAAGGACGTCTGCGGGGAGGCTATTATATTATATTATATTAGTCACTGGTTTGTCACTAGTCGGTGAACCCCATTTAAACCCCAAGGTCGTCTAAGCCACACATAACTGCACAAAATTTACAGATTTCTTTACGATCATTAGTGATCATGACGAACTGTTGAGGTTCTCGAAAGCTCGCGGCTCTGATTTGGTTCAGTAGAGCATATCGCCATTAATAGTTCCTTGTTATAAAAGTCGCTCCGTTTCTTGCTGTATCAACCACATTGCAATTGTGCTATTTCTTTCACGACCAACCGGGACAAGGGGCCAAAGAGGAACTGACAATTACAAGGTAACTAGAGAACTTCTTCGGTGATCGAGGCTTTCTCATAACTAACAGTCGCACTACCATAATACCACATTTTTGTATATAAAACGCTGTTAATTGCAGACGTTAACTCGAAAATTTTTGCAATCATGTGAGCCTTCATTATCAGTGAAAGTAAATTTGTCAACCCAAATGAACTGTAGTAGACAACAAAACAGTCGGTTTTTTTCCCTCAAAATCGGTTTAGTTAAGCCTCGCTTTAGAACCTTTTGTTTGACTGTTCGCGCGTACTTGAATACGCAAAAATGCGGACTGTTCTGCAGTCTAAAACGTCAGAGTTTTAAATATACTTCAATTAACAGAGTAGCCGTTTTCAGTATGCAATTTTTCGTTCCGTTCAACACACACGGCGGACACTGCTCAGGACCTTCCTTTTGTTAGTTTTAAACATTAGTTCGAGGATAACTAAATTCTTGTTAGTTTATGACAATTGCACTTAACACAGTACCGACCGAATCAGCGGTGAATATCCAGACGCGATGATATTTGCAGTTCATGTCATAAATTATAAGCTTTTACCTTAGAAAAGGCATTCTAAGTCTATAATTGAAGTATTTATAAAATCTTGGTAGCAGTTTGCTTTCAAGTTGAGTTCGGGCCAACTCCCAAAATTCTAATCTAGCCAAACATTCACGCATGAAAACACTGAACTCATAAAATGCGTTCCAATCTTTCACGTTCTTACTTATCGGTCAGCTGAATGTCTCATCGTGAGCAAAATGCATCTTGTGTCGTTTTGATCAGGTTCTTCTGTTGTGCTCTCAATATAATTGTTTGCGTCAAGATCAGAAACACAAGATTTTTTGAAAACTGCGTCAATAAACAAGACTTAGCGACAGGAGCTTGATGGGCTCCTGTTAGCGATAAAGTATATAGAATGATACTTTTTTAAAAATCAGAAAACCATTTCCGCCATTTCTCGGATAAGATCGACTTTGAGGCTGAGAATGGTGGGGCAAAGTACTAAAAACTAAGAAAATCGCTCAACCAGAAGTTCAATTCCCTCGAACATTCTTTATCACAGTCTAAGCCCCAGCAATAAGAGACACGTGTTAAAATAAAGAATGCAGTAATGTCTTCGACACCTTGGCCCACTGGTCGCGTTATTTAAGAGAAGTGTTCGTCTTGAAGAGAGCTTTTAAAAGGGCATTCTTTGCGGCTGAGAACGCTGGAAATTGTTGAAAAACATAGCTAGGGTCAGGCGGAAGTGTAGAACTTTCTATACCACCTGTCCAATATACACAATTAGTAGAAATTACCATAATTGGAATGCAGTGTTGTCTATGACTTTATAGAGCCTCTTCACATGAGCCCAGGTTGACCGCGCTTGCCCGCTTACAGGGACTAGGGGGAGAAGTATGTCGTCACGTCACCATGGTAGCATTATTTGTGGTTGACAACAAAACCAACGACGACGGGGACAGAAAAGTAAAAGGTTTTTATTGACAAAAGAACAAATTTGCACGTGCATCACGCTTTTTTGTACATTTCTTTGCCGCCGTTGCACCCCTGCGACACGAAACTTCATAATTTCAGACGCTCACTTTATGGAGTAGGTGAACACAACAAAAAGTTGTCTTTTCCTTTTTCTAAACTCAGATATGGTCCTTTCGGATTCAAGCCGAGAAAATTTCGCCAAAATTTGCCAAATTAAATGAAACTGAATAAGATCGATGAAGTTTGAAGCTGTGCGAATTCACTTTTTAAGTGACGTTTTCCGTTTGTTGTCATCCAGAAATTTTGATACCATGGCAACGTGACTTAACGACTTCTTCGCTCTAATGGGTTCATAGGAAAAGTCTCAGCCCAGTTTCCTAGGTGAGAAAAGGCCGAAGACGAGTTGGGGCTCGAAATTCGAGAAACAAAGCAAACATGGCGAAATACAAAGTTGTAACTTTCGCGCCTGTTATAGCTTTGGCAACTCTTATAGCTGTATCACTGTTTTCAAATGAGATGGTTATGATGTGGAAAATACAACAGGCAAAGCAAGACGATGCAGAATTCATTCGAAGAATTCATCCCGCTTTCATCCCGGTAACCGAGCTGGCGTGTTCAAATGGCAAAATGTCCAGCCCGCTTACCGAGATCCGGGTTGGAAAAACCGAGATCTCGGGCCGAACCGAGCGCTAGCCAGCCCGCCCTCTTATATGAGCACAACGAAAATCATTTACAAAGGATTTAGAGGTAAGGCGAGATATCGGAATCCGGGCCATCCCGATCAACCGGGCTCATGTGAAGAGGCCCTTAGGGTCCAGTACAACCTCGTCCCCAGGGTTTTTCCCTCAAAAAATGGTTTAAGGGAAAAAATTAACTGCAAAAACCGTGGACGAAGATCTTGCTAGTTGTAAACGTTGGATCTCTAGAAAAGAGATCTAATCAGCCAAAATATAACTGAAGAACCAAGAACGAGAAGTCCAAAGACTACTGCAAAACTGATTTAAGACAACGTGTATTGTTTTTTATAACAATAATACGGCTGGCCGTACCAGCTTTCTTCAGGTTTACAGATGTTACTGTAAAAGCCCTGGGGACGAGGTTGGGTCCAGTACACGGTCAAGAAATGATTTAAGGGTAGGGACCGGGAACCAACCTAAGCAGTCTGTTCTGTCAAGCGAGGATCATTTTATTCTCTCTTGGTTTTGATGAAGTGTCCATACCGTTTGGAGAAAGCTGATTGAAAATGTTTGTTTCAATTGTAAATTCAGGCAATATAAAATATTAGCAACGATAAGTATGTATTTCCTTGAATAATTGCCTCCCTCGAATAATCGCCGCCCCTCCCCGCCCCACTCTTCTCGCAATTTTCTCTTTCTTGTATCCCCTCCCTGTCAAGTTGAAGTGGAATCTGATATGGCAAAACTCATCAGTGACGATTCAAGCTCTGAGGCCGACTGGACTGATATTGACATTGAAAAGTAATCAAGGAACCAAATACTGAAAAAACCCAAGCTCCGTTTATTTGATCATAAAGTAGCCATGGAGCGAAAAATACCGAAATTGTGAGGCGCCTGATAAAATCAAAAGGTTAGCTAACACATAAATAATCTTTAACAACAGCAGTGATTTCATGATGATGTCATTTATTATTTAAAAGAAACTGGAATCATCTGCCATTTTGAATTAATTAAACGCATTCCACAATCTATTTTTGCTTTCATTTTTCGTTTTGCTAGGTTTTGTACCTGTTAACGAGGATCAAAACTGTTTTAAACAATGAGAATGTAGCTTGACCACTTTTTTTATATCATTACTTCTTAGAGTACCTACAGATTGGAACTGAAAAATATGGAAGTGGGGTTTCTGCTGGCACTTGCCGCCCTATTATCTTGCACTGTTTCTTTTGTGCACTCTGCAAGCAACAAGACCAACTGTGATCCAGGATCAAATAATGTCACGTGTACCCAAGGTGCCTGTTCTCCACAACCATGCTCGACCATCTGTGGGGCGACAATGCCGTATGACGAATGCACACAGTACTGTACAGGAGGTGGTTGCGACTCGTTGGCCTGCACTTCATCCATCGTGAACTGCTCACAAGCCTGCACCGGGGGCGGATGTAAGTCGCTACAGTGCGACTCCAAAAGATGCGAACAAGGTTGCACCGGAGGTGTGTGTAACATGACCTGCTCTTCCAACGCCGATGAATGCATTCAGAGTTGCCCAGGGGGACTCTGTAAGATGACCTGTGCATTTGGTGTTAAGAAATGCGATCAGATTTGCAGCGGGGGAGGATGCATATTTCAGTGCGAAGCAGATAAATGCTCACAAGTCTGCACTGGCGGAGGTTGCACTGGAATCAACGAAACCAAAACCAGCTGTGATCCAGGATTGTCAAGTAATGTCAAGTGCTACCAAGGTGCTTGCGCTCCACTCGGCTTTCCACAATCATGTTCGACCATCTGTGGGGCGACAAGGCCCTATGATCAATGCGAGCAGTCCTGTACAGGAGCCGTTTGCGACACGTTGGCCTGCACTTCGTCCATCGTGAACTGCTCGCAATCATGCACCGGGGGCAGCTGCAAGTCGCTACAATGCGACTCCAAAAGATGCGAACAAGAATGCAGCGGAGGTTTGTGTAATATGACCTGCTCTTCCAACGCTGATGAATGCATTCAGAGTTGCCCAGGAGGACTCTGTAAGATGACCTGTGCATCCGGTGTTAAGGAATGCAATCAGATTTGCAGCGTGGGAGGATGCATATTTCAGTGCGAAGCAGACAAATGCTCCCAAGCCTGCCCTGGCGGAGGTTGCACAGGGATCAACGCAACCAAAACCAGTTGTGATCCAGGATTGTCAAGTAATGTCAAGTGTTACCAGGGTGCCTGCTCTCTACAACCATGCCCGACCATCTGCGGGGTGACCGCGCCCTATGATCAATGCGAGCAGTCCTGTGAAGGAGCCGTTTGCGACACGTTCGCCTGCACTTCGTCCATCGTGAACTGCTCGCAATCATGCACCGGGAGCAGATGCAAGTCTCTACAATGCGACTCCAAAAGATGCGAACAAGAATGCAAAGGAAGTATGTGTAATATGACCTGCTCGTCCAGCTCCGATAAATGCATTCAGAGTTGCATTGGGGCACGCTGTAAGATGATCTGCGCACCAGGTGTAAAGGAATGCCAGCAAATTTGCAGTGGAGGAGAATGCGCTTTCCAGTGCGATGCAGATAAGTGCTCCCTAAGCTGCCCTGGAGGATTTTGCTCAGAGATCAAGGCAACAACGTCTCCTACGAGCACAGGCGCTGATTCTAATGCTTCGGTTTTATCGGGTTTGATGCTCGCCATTATTGCTTTTGTCAACAACAACCAGATTGACTAAGATGTTTTCATCAAGATAAGGGAAGTAACACACTTTTGAAATAATCAACCTTGTTTCGTTTTCTCTCTGCAACTTTTGCTTACCATCTAGGACTTAATCTTTACTATACCGGATAGTCTGAATACTTCCGTTTGCTATGAACAGAAATGATGCAGACCTTTGTCATGTCATACATTCGATCACACCATTTTCTCGTCGTTCATGACGCTAACCGACAAAACTGACGTTAAGGTCTGTTTCTTGCCGCTTTCAACTGCGTGTTTACCAGAAATGTAAATTCAGAAACGTGCTTCCTATAGCTGAATAGGACAGAGAGGGATAACTTAACAGTTAATCTTAGAAAGTATGCCGACCTTGCGGAAACAGTTTCCGGTGAACTGGTTGACTTCCGGAAAAGTGGCTTTCATGATTCATTGCGCCAAACTGAGGCGGAGTAAACAAATGAAAGAGAGGCTGCCTAAATGGAGGGGCGATGTTGAGGGGCTTTGATTTGGTTGAATTGTCCGCAAAGTTTCTAAAAATAGCTTTTGAAATTAAGAAATCTCAAAGGCATGATTGAGAGACCCCCTCTCTGTCCTAAAAGAGACCTTTAGGTTCTAAGACGAGTACGACAATGAGTACGAGATTTTCTCTGTACTAAGTGGTGCTCGCGCGTGAACCAGCATCATTTTGGTGGGAAAACGTGGTAGCCGTCGTCATTCTACTACGAGTTTTAGCGAGAAAGTCGAAGTGGCGGAAACAAGTTATCAAATGTTAGAAGTGTTTTCATTTTGCGATTGGGAAAGGGTGTAACCTCTTTCACTAAAGATAACAGTGCTAACTTTTCTAGTGAAAAATGGTAAAATGAAGCTTTCCGGGGAGTCTATATCTTTAGAATACGCGAAAAAACTTAAAGTCAAATCTCGTACTCGTTATCGTCCTTGAATCTCAAGGTCTCTCTTCTCTCTCTCTCTCTCTCTCTTCAAGGCCCACCCTGAAGATTAGCCACTTTATTTTCAATAGGTTCTACTCCTTCGTTTTAGTAGCCATCATTTTCTCTTTAAACGACGCCGCAAAAAGGTACAAAAATCTAGAAAAACCATCTGACGCATCAGTGCAGTATTCCCTCTGAGATTCGTTGAGCGCAGGGCGGAACATCCCTTTGGCACAGATATTGCTGTGAAATCAGCACCGTTGTGTCGGAACTATCCGGTATAGCGGCACAGATATAATCATTTTAAGGAGTCAGCATGAAAACATGAATAATCCATTATAACAAGTTTTTACCTTTAAGACGCTTTTCTAGTTTTTATGGCAACAAAACTAATAAATCGCCAGTATTACTCATTCTGTCAAGTCTGCGACTGCAGTATCTCTACAAAAACACAACCAACTCCTTCCGAACTGCAGCGGCCTAAAGAAGTAAACCAAAGGAATTGAAAGCCACAGGACGATAGGAGTGAAGGCTTTGTTGCTCCCCCCCCCCCCGCTGTTTGCAGCGCGCTTTTCATCTCTCCCGCACCTACCTGATTTAGGTCCCAAGAGAAATTGAAAACAATGCTTACAAAAAATTTTGGAGGGACAAGAAAGAGTATTATGGTATTTTTCAAAAGGCCTCTTTATATAAAACACACAAAGAATCTGCATTTAGCCTCGTTTGGAAAGTAAGAGTTTACCCTCCTCCCCCCAGTCCCCTCCACACACCACCACCACCACCACCACTATGAATGTAAATGACGGGAGGATTCATTGTGTTTTTTTAAATCCTTTATTCAGTGACTACAATTAAGCATAGGCTTTAATACAAAAAGCAGATAAATACTCGCCTTTCTACTCTACGATTTATAAAATCAATTCAGTTTTATTTCAAAATTAGTTTAACGCTGCCTTAAAGCTTCTCGCAGCCGCTATTGCTATTGGAACTTTTCAAGAGCGACATACCCAATTTATCATATAACCACCAACGAAATACCCATGTGAGCTTACGCGCTAAAAAAATGATGTCTTCAAAAATAATACATATAACATGTAAAGTTCACAAGTTAAAAGATCGCCGTTGCTATGGCTAAATAAGAAATCGTGCCTTTCGAAGCAAAAACAGCCAGTGACGGCAGACGTTTCTCCTCGCTCATCGCCGCTGAGGGACGTTTTGCGGCGATGAGCGTGGGGAAACGTCTCCCCTTCGCAGGCTAAAGCGCAAAGAGAAAAAAAGTATATTCAAATATATTACCGTGTAAAATTGTTTGGCATTTCATAAGTGTTTAAAAATATTTCACAACAAAAGAAATTTTTGTGCCTCCGCGCCGCCGCGCAATATCCTCTATAACTATTACCAAAAATACACTGCTATAAAAGCTTTTCGCAGGCACTATGTATTTAAAAAGTACAGTATTTCCCTAGCCGCGGAGCCAGAACGAAAAAATCTACCACTTCACAACAGCACTTGTTTGATTGACTGATTTCAGCTTGTAAATGGCAAACCAGTGGCTAGTCAGCGCCCCCTCCCCCCCGGGGGGGGGTACTCAACACAGCGGACTCACTGATGACCATCGGGTTATCAATAGACAGATGCTCTCACTCGAAAAACCAGTTTGACGAGAGCAAACAAGATTGACTGTTCAGAAGTCCGGGATGAGGCATATTTAAAGGCTTGACGCCATTCAAGATGGGCCTAAGTTTTGATCAACGTAGGTTTCTGGGAAACTGCCCACCTACCCCTCCCCTAACTCAACGTTAACATTTGCTTCTCACTTGGGGGAAATGTTGGGTTAGGGGAGGGGTCCCTAAGTTTCTCCTCCCTGATCAAGAAGAAGACAAAAGACGGCTCTCCTCACAGGTTGATAGCGCAAGAGACATCCCGAACCCACACGCATTGCTACGTGTCGTTCAAAAAGGGGATCCCCAACAGGGTTCTTCAATCCCGTAATCCCGAGCCGAAATTTCGTGCGATCCCGTAATCATGATGGTTATATTTAGCATCCCACCTGCGACTCCTACTAGCCCCGAGTTTGCTTGAAAATCCCGAGCTTCAAGTAAGGGAAGTCCCGGATCCCCAAAAACCTTTCGGGAACACTCCTATAGACCTTTCCCGCATTAGGCTCCAGTGAGAAAACATAAAGAAATAAGGACGAGGCTCGGGTGGACAATTTCATGAAAATCACTGTATTTTGTCCACCCGAGTCTCGAGTTGGTGCCTTTGTTTAAAGGGATGTGGGAAAGGTCTACTGGCTGCCTGTCAGAGCGCATGAAAAGCAGCAGTCACTGGTTTGGTTTATACTAGATTAAGAGTATAATTATCCTATGAATTGTACGTCTATAAATGTACTATTTTCTCTTCTTCAGTCACCTAACGTGCATTTGACTTCTACAAAAACGTTTATGCTAGACAGTTATTGCAATAAATGCTTAAATTAAGAAGGCATTGTACCCACACGTGAAGTTTTATGAACTGTTCTGGTAGTTTTGCAGCGATTTTTGGTCTTAATGAAACAAATAAAAACTGAAAGGGTTGGACAAACGACTTGAAAGAAGATCAACAGGATTGCCCCATGTACAATTTTCCATAGCGTCTAGACTACACGCACTCTCCCATTTTTTGGCGAGATTGCCACGATCGATCACTGAGTTCGGAAGGACGCCATCTTGATATGAAATGGCGCGCGAAATTTAGGGAGGGTGTCAAATGCCTGCGGAGAAGACGGTTGGAGGTGATATCGTCGCCGCGGCGTCGTGAAATCAGCAATCGATTTCAACAAGCTCGGCCGTCTAAATAATTGTAAGTATCACTGACTTATAAACTTGCTAACTGAGTAAATAAGATAAACAAACAGTTCTATCAAAGCCTAAAGAGGAAATGAATTATTGAAATCTCTTAATTTAGATCATTTTTATCATATACTACTCACAAAACGAGACTTTTTCTTTTTGAGTATTTTTTTTTCTGTAATTGCAGATTACAGCTACCAAGTTATTATAATTGTCGAACTGCACCTTCAAACATCTTTGGATCTTTACTGCTTATTTTCGAACATCTTTGAAAAACCTTCCAAAAAGTCAAGAATACCTGCCCTCCTCACCCTCAAAAACCCCTCATGAATTCTCGCATGGAGGAGGAAGGGGGAGTATGTACACTGAATTTAATTTTATAAATACTAAGGGAAAACATTACACCATACAAAAGGCTACCGAAGGGATTTATTGTCACTCTTCAATCCCAAGAATTTCGTGCCAAGGAGCATTAAGTTAGAACGACATTTTCTGTCCCCTTAAAACTGGAAGTACGGTTGAAGAGAAAAGTGTTCACCAGATATCTAAACTATTATTCAAAATATTTCTCCGTTTTTGATTGGCTAAAATCCCACGCATAATTCATCGTAAACAAGCTATTGCCGACCAAATCTGAAAGAATTTTGCGATATGTGGACAATAACGTCAATCGTGAAGCAAAATTGACAGATTATTGAACCGTTAACCGAGAAGACCTGGGGACGAGATTGAGTTATTTTGGAAGCGACTACAAAATGGCGGAACGTTTCACGAGGAAGTAGGCGAACTATTGGCTAAAAACCTAGCAAGAACAGCGAAAAGACAACTCGACGGACGACATCTGCTATTTGAAGAATATTTGCAGACCCGAACAACCCTTTATCTCCTAAATTTGCCGATAAACATGCGCTATCGAAGATGAACTTAACACCGATGGAGGTAAACCTGTTTTAGCTTGTTTTTAAACTAGAAGTTATTTTGAATGCTCCGTAGTTTGGGCTTATTCGCCACTTGCACATCTCCCATAATGCACCTTATTTGCCCCCCCCCCCCAACCCCCCCCCCAATTTTGCATAACCTTTGTTTTTCATTTCCCCTGGGTATTAGCCGTCCCAAGAACAATTGGAACAGTGCTTATTCAGTATATAAACACCAATGAAATACACGTGAGCTTTCGCGTGAAAACTTGATATCCTCACATGTGAAAATATCACCGGTGCTATGGCTACATAATTAATCGCGCCTTTCAAACCAAAAAACTATTAAAGTGAAATGGTTTGGTAGTTCTTTGGTGTTTATATAATAAATAGAACATTACATGGCCGCTTGGAGATACGAAATTTCTCTTCTTGTGTTGAAAAAATATTTCACGAGTGAGCGCAGTGAACGAGTGAAATATTATCCTCTATTTATGCAAAATTTTGGGGGGCAAATAAGGTGGAGATGTGGCGAATGGGATAATTCCTAATTAAAATGTTTTAAGGACTAATTTGCCCCATGTACGGGAATCCAGATCCCGGAATTCAGGAAATTTTTGCTTGTGGAACAAATGGCTGGTGAAATCTGAATTCTTGGGATTTGGAATCCGGAATACCGCTCAAAGAATCCGGAATCCAAGTTCCACTGACAAAAAATCCGGAATCCAGTAACTGGAGTCCAGAGTCCAAGGTGTGGAATCCAGAATTTTAAGACTGTCTTGGATTCCCCTTACATGGGGCGAAACTAATTAAAATCAATTATTTTTTATTTTTATCCCTGTAGAATCTTGAGACATTTTCCTATTGGACGTTGGCCATTTCAGTGGTATCTGGCCCTGAAATATCCTTTATTTGCTTGCGTTTGAAAAACCCAAACTGGAATGTAAATGAAAAAAGCAATAAACTACACATGGACTTCAACAACAGCATGCGGCCTGTAACTAAGAAAAAACACATAACAAGCACTATTTCTTGCCTATCAAAAAGCTTAGTTTTCTAGTAGAGAAATCATATTTTACCCCTCTACATGGGTAACTTATATTTAATGGGTTTTACTTTTATTTATGTCAGTCTGCTCACAAAAGCTAGGTGCTCCAAGATTTACTCTCTACGTGTTAAGCAGTATACGGTCAATGGTCTTAAGTTCCTGTAAAAGGTTTCAACGCATTGAGTCTATGGGGGGCCATAAATGGTAAAAGTTATTGAGCAGGAATTTTTTATGTTTTAGAAAGAAGTGTGTAACGCAACAGTCTCGAAATCGTCACACAATGTTTTTGTAACTGGAGAGTTGCGTTTCATTTTCCTCGACCCCCTAACAACCACTCTCAACAAGATTTTGGTTTCCCTAACTACATGTATAGCAAAATTTAAATCTAAATTATTATTTTTTCTGTTACAAAAAGCGTTATACAGCTTACACGTTGCCCTTGTTAAATAACACTTTTATACTGTTACGTTTAGCGTTACATTTGTTCCGGGCGCTGCTATGTTTCATTCAAGAGTTAATTTGCTGCCATTGGAATGTTCTCTTCTATTGGACCCGAGATATCCTTTGCACGTTTCCTTTTGAAAAATCCACACTAAAGAAAAATGCAAGAATTAATCAAAGCCTTGGTTCGTGACGGAGAGTGCAAGTGTGACAGAGAGGAAAATCGTGACCGAGTCGTTGATAGATAATTGGTGCAGATAATTGGTGCAGTGACCAATAGAAATAGGAGCCTCTTTGCATTTCTTTTAGTTTTCCCTTCACCTTCTACAGTTTTACATATACGTTTAGTGCTTTTTTAAATTAGAGTTTACGCCACCCTAAGCCTGGCTAAAATAGGAAACGTCGCGGATAAATGAAATGTTAGCCTAAGAAAACCACGAACGACGTCTGAGGAATGGGCGCAGAAATTCCATACTGATGACGTGTCACAACCTAGAACTGGGTAGTGCTTCTCCTTGAGTAAAGCAAATTTCCCTCGCGGCACGACCAATCAGAAGCACTACCCAGAACTGGCTAGTGACACATGATCAGTATAGATTTTCCTACGCTCGTTCTCGAAACGTCATTTCACGGGGAAATGGTGGCATCGCGAAACGTCGGCTGTTTTCTCAAGCTAGTGAATTATTTCCAAAACACACGTTCCAGGCACCAGAATATGTAACTAAAACAAACCCTTTTCCCTTCTCATGATAAAATCTTCTCTTGCACTTTGTCGACTCTTGAGGAAAAAGGTTTCTATTTGCGCTGCAACGTTTCTTAGTTTAGCCAAAAATCATAACGAATTTGTGGTAAGTAGGTTAAAAAAACTCCGTCGATGTGCTTTGGTAATTTAAGAACCTTTCCCTTAACCTTGTGCAAGTTAATAAGAGCACATTGTGCATTTATTTATACAGGTGCTCCGATCATTACTGATTTATCAAGTTAGTTTAAGTGACGTCGAACCCTACTAATAACAGTGCTGTAATTTACAATGGTGCTTAAGTTTACGGTGGTGGTTTACATCATAGTTTTGTCTTTACAGTGGTGCTTAATAAGCGCCTGTGTGTCTTACGGAAGATAAAAGGCTTGGTGCAACACAAGAATGATTGAGATCATATGTATGAATGTGGTTCACACGGATGAATATGATTGAAACAAAGTCATTTCCTGTCATATACACTAACGTGTTGAATGTTGTGCATTGACGAAACAAACAAACAAACAAACAAACAAATACACAAACGAACAAACCATCAAAACAGTGGCTCAGATTTGAGTATGTCGCAATGCTTCTTAACATCACGGCCCTTTTACCCTTTAAGTCCTAAGAGTGATCAGCATCAAATTTCTCCTTGTAATATCAATGCTTTGTAAAACAGAGTGGTCATGAGAATTATGGACATGATCACACAAGATGAGTTTGCTTGATATTTTATCAACTCCCCCCTACTTCTGTAGAAAATGAATAGGGGCAAGAAATGAGATTCAAATTTTGATCTTAGGGCTTAAAGGGTTAAGGAAAATAAATCTAGCCCAGGCCTCAGTTGTTCAAAAGCTGGACGGCACTATCCAGTGGGTAAATCTCCGTCCAATAGGCTTCCCTAGCACTGAATAATTATCTATCCTGTGGATAGCGCTATTGAATAATTATCTATCCTGTGGATAGCGCTATTGAATAATTATCTTTCCTCTGGATAACGCTATTTCTGAACTTTCGAACACTCGGAGGTTGATTTAGACTGTTCTGCCAAGTCTTAAAGTCAGGGTTGGCCAGGGTTTTAGGGTATACAGTATATTGGGGTATTTAATTTCAGGTATACAGTCTTTTCATGCTTAAAATTGGGTATAAAGTATTCCCTCAAGACCAATTTTGGGTATAAAGTATACCGTGCTTTTCTTAATTTTGGTATTTTGCACGAGTTTTAGTATAATTTTTAGTATATTGGAAAGTTTTTTTTCAGGTATTTTGGTATTCCACTTCCCCACCCCCCCCCCCCCCCCCCCGGGGGGCGACCCTGTAAAGTAAGCCTAAACCTTTAATGGATCCTCTTCGCGATTTAAAGCAAGAATACACGTAAAAGCACACATATATACTCGAAATAGCAACCAGTTTTCCTGGGAAAGTATGGGTTTGAATAATTGCATTGACTCAGATTTCAGTTTTTATACGTCCAACAGTCGAGACATCACCAACATAACATCCTGTTCATCATACACCGAGCTCAACAGTTACTATCTTCCATTATTCTTTATAAAAAACGACGCACTCGGTGTGGAGTCAACAGGATGCACATTGTTGACCATAACGGTCATCGTAAGGTCTCCTATGTCTTAGCTCACCATAAGCTCCTTCGCTGCTCAGGGGTTCAGCCGCTGACCAGTGTTGTGGGTATAAATGCCTTTGAATTCCGTATGGTCTTGAGCGTTGTTCGTGAGAAAGGAACGCGTGACAAAGCCCTACATTTGCTGTGTCACGCTCGGCTGCTCCACGACGCGTGTTTCACTTTCTTCCTGTGTGGGTAATCACCTCTCGCCCGCAAAACAAGAACTAACTATTGATCACCCAGGTTTTAACAATTTAAGCCTTGACATCAATTAAAGGAGAAAAGAGACAAATTGGCTAAACGGTTCTTTTCTTTGATGAAAACCTCAAATCTGTTTTTTACCTCAGCACTGGGGGACCACAGAATGTACTTACCTTGTATAAAATAACTATCGCCCCAGCCAGCAGTATAACTCCGCCGAGCACAGACAGGAAAATCACCCACCAGGGAGTCTTTTTCTCTTGAGCCTCGGTTTGCGCGGGATTTGCTGTTGTTTTGATCTGCAAAATAAAGCAAATAGCGATACGATATTGAAGAATTACTTCAGCTTTAGTCGCTGCTTCTAGGAGACAGTTTCAAGAATCAAAATGGTTTCACATAAATACCGTAATATAACTTTTTCTCCTTACATTTTCGTAGGTTTCTGGGAAGCTGCCCACCTACCCGTCCACAAAGCCATCATTTTGCCCTAAGTGAGAAGTAAGTGATAATGTTGGCTTAGGGGAGGGGAGGGTAGGCAGTTTCACAGAAACCTGAATTGATCCACCTTTTCCTTTGCTAGTGTGATTTAAGAACTTTTCAGGCGCAAAAAACCAGCCTTTTTTTTAAAAGCTTTTTACACTCAAATGGCTGCGAATTTCGCTAGCTTCGTTTTCAAAAAATCGGTTAGATATATGTACCCTGCTTTAACAAATACAATACAATGATGATGATGTCTATACCAACCGTTGCTTTGTCGTTTTTTAAATCTGTTTGCGTAATTTTGTCCTGTGTAATTTCCAGAGATGCACTTGTTTGGAGGACTACTGCTCTTGGCGGATCAAGTTCCTGGTGAAAAATTTGAAAAGAGATATGTGTCGTAAGAACAACAGATAACGTTTCCACGCTCTGGGTTTGTATTCATTGACATATTCTTCAGACAGGAAAGCAATAGCAATCTATCTGGAATATTTTGACCACATCACAACACAACAACACCTCCGCTCATGCATCGCACTTTTTAGTACTTTTCAAAAACGATCAAATGGACTGGAAATTCCTGCGAAAATTCCTCGTCGCATTAGGACGACAAAACCTCCTACTGGGACGTTTTATGAAGACGCGAACACAAGACGATGAATTTTCCTGGCTTTTTTTGAACTCAGTTGGATACAGTTCAACTTCGGACACATTCACCTACATTTGACAAATTGAGCAAAGCTCAAAAAACGTAATCAAGTTTCGAAGAATAAGAATATTTTCAAAAACATTTTCAGGCTGCCGTCGTGGTCGTCGTTCAAACCTTTCACTTAGAGAGTTCATGATGGAGTCTCGTGTGTGGTCCTAACTTTTGATCCGGAGGGTTAAACCCTATGGGAGGGGAGGGTCACTGTGATCATGCACTTAATCTCTGCTCCCTGAACTATAAGAGGAATGGGTACAAGCTTTCGGCGCAACGATTTCTGGGATCGCTAGGGTGGACAAGCGTGACTTATGATTGGTCGATGGTATTCACGGCAGCCATTAACCAATCACAAGCTGTGGCTGTCCAACCAAACCATCCCAGAAATCGTTGCGCCGAAAGCTTGTACCCAATCCCCTTTAATATAGTTTCTGGAGTGAGGAATAGTAGGAACAATACCACGTGACCGTCATCAAACCTTGAGCAGCGTGTTTTGCCAAAGACGGAATGTCATCTTGATCTCCACTTTATCGTCCATCTTTAACATTCCCAGATGGCACTTGAACTGTTTGCAGGAGGCTTTTCGACAATCCTGGAATTTCACAGTAACACGATCATTAACCAATTTCAGCATGCATATCTCCATATTGTTCTCTATACATTTCCTGTGCTACTGACAAGGGGAATTTACTAAACAATCAAGAGCTTCAACACTTGGAGATCATTCCCTTTAATGACCACTCCAGAAAATACCATAACATACCATAATGCTCTTTGTTTGTCACCCCAGAATTTTGCATAAGCATTGTTTTCAGTTTCTCTGGGAGCCATTTTAACTCCAAAGAGAAACTGAAGACAATGCTTAAAATTTTGGGGTGAAAATAAAGAGCATTGTGTTATGTTATGCTATTTCTGGAGGGGTCAATTCCCATGACATTAATGTTTGGGTCAGGGAGGATATTATAAGGAGAAATTACATGCCATTGACTCTTATGCCCCGTCCACACGTACTTGGAGAAAACAGTCACCAAAAACGCATCTTTTCACAAACGCTCTCCAGAGTGAAGATCGTTGAAAACGGCGGCTTATCGTTTTCGTGTGGACGGGACGATGATATCATACAGTGCATGCGGTGCAAGCCATGCAATCGTTTTTCAATCTTTTTAATGTTTCCGTGTGAACGGACGAAAACGATTCGAACACTCTAACTGTGGAAATGTACTTTCAAAAATATCCGATAATGTCTGGACGAGGCTTTAGGGGATAAAGGATTACCGTAACTTGGCAACAATAGGGAAAACTTGTCATTACAAAATGCATACTTCTGGTTGGCAAGATGGTTAATGAGGGGTAAATAATATGTAAGCTCTCTACTTTTTAACAACGCATTGCATACCGCAAATCGTACTGAAATTTATAAATGAGAGGTAGTTCTTCTCTGCCTTTTAAATTTTCAAACGTAAATTGATGCAGCTCGTTTAAGGACTAGTAAGAAAATAACCGAAAAAAAGATCTGCCCAACGCCTATATAAGTATGCCCATATTTCTTTACGATCCTTAGCCGTTGGGTAACGAAACCAAATATTATAGCCTACTTCGCGGGTGTTCTTATTGCTTGTCACGCATTCCTATACAAATGACAAGGATCGTTGCGTGACATGGCGAACCAACGTCTTTGAAGAAAACTAATGGCCTGAGGAGATTTTTACGCCTCATATCCACCACGAAAAGTTAGTATACACAGTATACTCACCAGCAGCTCTTCAGCGTCACGTCGTCTGCGAGACTTGACTTCGTCCTCTACTTGATTTGTGTCATTAGTCTTCAAATAAAGTGAGAGGAAATTGAATACAGGATTATGGAAAACATTGTTGATGAAGAGAGCTAAATGCTTTAATAAGCCGTAAATCCTCTACTAAGCTAACCAGGGAGGATGGATAGAGGGGACACAGACACTTTTCACATGCACAAAAGTGTTGCGTCAAAAAGCTATAAATTTTCTACTCATATGGTCAAACGTCTGTAAAATTTCAAAAGAGAATTTCTCCGAAACTGTTAACTGCAAGGCAAGATTTTCTGCTGATTAGAAATCAGGGCTGACTTACCTTAATGTCTAGAAGGTTGACCTTGGCGTCACACACCCCGGCTCCCTGAACCTGCAAACAAAAACGAGCGCAGAGAATGATTACTGTAATTCAATACAATCATTCGCTCAGACTAGATGAATAAATCAGGGGTTACTTGTACTAGAGAATCGAAAGCCAACTGGGACAAGATGGTTTGTGCTCAATTACGGTGTAATCACACCGTATGCCGTTTATAATAAAACACAAAGATGAAATTTCACACAAAGAAACAGTTTATTCAGGAGCCGTGTACAAGGAAGTAGTAAAGTTGTATCTTTAACATAAGCTTTACTTTAATTTTTTTCACAACAGGCCATATCAGATGGGCCCCTTGATTGCATACTGCTGCACGTACTTAATGAAAATGAAATTGCCGTTAACAACTTGCTTGAAAATAGCAAAAGTATTTCCAGCAAGAAAAAAAACAAGTAAACAAACAGACAGAAAGACAGACAAAAAACGAACAGTCTATGCCAATCGCAATGATGAGATATAAATCAAATCACAAGTACCGAAAATATTTAGTGCCCATTCTAAAATCTAGATCCGACAGTTCTGCATAGATTGAGTCAAAAGGGGTTCAAAATTCGCCGACGTTCTGAAATTTTCAGTCACTTTCGCTTCAGTGCTGTGGTAAAGTATAGGAGAAATTTAGCTTTTACTCACCTCAATTTGAAGCAGGTAGAGGAGGTAGCTGTCAGTGTTGGAAGATGAGTAGAGGTCTGGATAGGCTATATTTACTACTGAGCTATCAACCACACTCGGGCCATTATTTTTCACCTGTCATTTAAAAAAATGTGAAACTAACGAAAGTCCAAAATACCGCATTTGAACCAAACACAACGCTTGAGAGAGAGCAAAAGAAAAAAAAAACCACAATTCTCCACTTTAGAAACGCACAGGAACCTGGGACGAGTTAACTTTCGCAAGGACTTCTGGGACATTGAATGCAGATTATGTGAACTGTGGAAATACACTGCGCAGTTCACACCATTCCATGTTTCATTCCATTCGTGGGTTAAAGGAGCTGTGTTATGGCAGTCCAGTTCATTTTGTTTAATTTTGCCAATTACTCGCCCTCAATCGCAATGGAACTTAAAGCAAGCAAAGAAATTACATGTAAATGGCAAAATCAGAGATCCGTGACACACAAATATGTCTCCTGAGCATTATTTTTGAAGCTGCAAGCAGCAGGGATCAACTTTGAAAAACTTTTAGGCTGAACAGTTTTCAAATACCCTAATTTCAATCCTTTTCAATCTTCTACAGTTTTGCCCATCCGTGGTATCTGTTGTTTCTGTTGTTATTTTAACCTTCCTTTAAAGTTTTAAGCGGTTATTTTTATGTTTCTCCAAATTTAACGGGCATTTTGTAATTTCCTAATTTGGCTGAATTTCGTGACACAGCTCCTTTAAATTGCAATGGACCTTTTTAGCTTGTATGTTTTGTTTTCCCAATTCAGACCACGTGATGTTCTCAAGGGAATTTGCCTTCCGTCTTTTCATTAGTCAAGCACGCATACGCACGTGCATGCAGTCAATAGGACGACATTTGAAAGAAACAATTCTCTGGGGGAACATCACGTGGACTGAAATGGGAAAACAAAACCTACAAGTTAAAACGGTCTATTACCATGTAAACTTCTGGAACTGTTATTAGGAACGGGAAAAAAATAAGCAAATACCGTAAAATTCCGAAAATAAGCCCTGGGGCTTATATTTTTCAAAGGCCCTTTTGAGGGGCTTATTTTTGGAGGGGCTTATATTCGGAGGGGCTTATTTACGGAGGGAAATTTGCGTCTCTAAATCGATTGGGCTAGCCTTATAGTTGGAAGTAAATTTAACGTTTTTGCTTTGTTTTACTTTGTATTTGAGGATAATTTTCCAAGAAAAGCCCCCTGGGGGCTTATATTTGGAGGGGCGATTTAACGGAGTGTTTTTTTTGCGTTACCCGTTTGGGGGGCTTATATTTGGAGGGGCTTATTCTCGGAATTTTACGGTAGTTGACCTGCGTGTCCACAGTAACTATCCCAGAAAGAATTACGGGACGGGTTTCGGTTCCAGTTTCCCACTCGTTTCTCAAGCGGCAAATCAGAACCTGAAAGTCTGCATTCCAATCCTTTGTGAGTACAAACGGGGAGAGCCTCGTGCTCGTGCTCGTGCTCGTGGGCGAACCGTGCGCGCAAGAATGCACGCATCCGAAGCTTGGCGTCTTACAAGTAGCGATTAGTTCTCCAAGGGAAAAAGGCTATCTTGCAGTCAGGAGCGTAGCGTAGACTAGTTGTAGGCCTGGCTGACTTTTACCTCCACATATCCTGAAAATTGTACTCTTGACTAGTACGCACTAACCTCACCAACACTTTGAGCTCTTATAACAAGCTTTTTAGCTCTAGAGTGATCAAACCAAACATTTGTAGTCCCGGGCCTAGAGGTCTAGGGGCTAACTACGCCCCCCCGGCAGTATTTTTATTACATTTCTTTCAGTAACTTACAAGCACCGTGTGGACCACTTCAGGCCCAATAGACTGGACGTTCTTGGTGACTTCTTCCTTGCTTCTCACAGGCCCTGAATATACCACACGATCTTGCTTCGACGAGCTACATAAGGAGTGAAGGACGCGTTAGGAAAGTTGGTGGTTTCGCCAGAGGAAACAGCCGACATTTTGCGACGTCACCACTGGTTTCCCCGCAACATGACGTCCGAAGAACGAGCGCAGAAATTCAATAATAGAGAGCTTTAGATTCGAGGACGATGCCGACTACTCCGGCTACCACATTTTCCCGCCAAAATGACGTTGGTTCACGCACGCGCACTACTTAGTATTGGGAAAATCTCGTTCTTCGTGGTCGTCCTCGTCTTAGAATCAAAAGCTCTCTAATGATGACGCGTTACTACCCAGATCTGGGTGGTTCTTCTGACTGGTAAATAATTTGCTTCATTTTGATAAAATTCGTGAAACATCTCCTGTAAGTTCAACAACTCTTACCCTGTAACTTCGAGATCTGTTTCAAACTTGACCTCAACGGGGAGTTTCTTCGTGTTGTCCTTTGCATTAGCATCCACATCTTGACTGAAAAGCACAAACCGACAAAAGAGACTGTAAACTCCCGGAATAGAATTCTCACAAGGTTTCTCGTAAAGGGATTAAAGCCCTCTGAGAAACGAGGATCTTCAGTCCCGTAATCCCGACCCGAAATTTCGTGAAAATCCCGGCCGTAGTCCCGATGGTTGTTTTGGCTTGCTACTTCCAAGCATACTTTCAATCCCGATTATCTCGCCCCGGTTTTGCTTTAAAATCCCGATTCCCTAGTTTAAAATACGGGAAATCCAGGATCCCGTGGCCTTCAAGGACGGGAAGAAAGGATGCAGGAGCACTGGTGAGAGTATCTGCGTCCTACCAATGTGGCCCGGTTTCAAATCCCGGCGTCGACTCCATATGTAGGTTGAGTTTGTTGTTGGTTCTCTCCTTTGCCCCGAAAGGTTTTCCCGTCTCCTCAAAAACTAACTTTTCTAAATTCTAATTCGACCAGGAATTTTAAACGAAAAACCACTATGAGTAGGTGCTCCCTCTAAATCGTTGTTATGTATTTATTTATTTATAATGTATTTAAAGTAGACTATATAGCAAGGCTGCGTTCAAGCGACCTTTTTACCGATACGGCGGCCATATTGAAGTAATTCGATTTACTGAGTATTATAGGATGCCCAGGGGGCATGAGCACATTTCGTTTGTATTTTCGAGCGCCTTTCGGGACATTTTTTCTTAAAGTTTTCTTAGAATAAGATTCTGAAGGGAAAAATCCTCGTGCCGTGTTTGGATGTAATAATGATCGCCTTTTTCTAGTTTAGTATTAGAAATACGGAATTTCACTGTATATTTCTCTGGAAAAAGGCGATCATTATTTTATCCAAACACGGCACAAGGATCTTTTTTCCCATTAGAATCTTATTCTAAGAAAACTTTAAGAAAAAATGTCCCGAAAAGCGCTCGAAAATACGAACGAAATGTGCTCATGCCCCCTGGGCATCCTATGATACTCCTTAAATCGAATTAATTCAATACAGCCGCCGTATCGGTAAAAAGGTCTATTAAACTTATTCTGGAATAGTCTTATCAAACAAACCAATTTTGCATTTCATATGTACAGCCAACGAAGTAGCCACCCTAATTATTCAGGGGAGACAGTCCTGGTTTAACTGAGAATGGAGTTAACGTGCTGAAACATAACCGTCTTAGCCATTTTCTTTTCGCGACGAACACACAAGAAACTTGTTAATTCTTTAACGAAAATATTTGTTTTTATCGAAGCAGCTACCATGGTTACCACCACACTGGCTGTGCGACTGAGGGCAGCAATGTGTCAGGATTTATAATTGACCTCAAATATACTGCGTTAACAATCATCTTGGTCACTACAGTAATACTATTCTGAAGAAGAGACGATAAGTGCCTTTCAAGAGTACAAAGAAGCAGCTTGCAGTGCAAGTTGTGCTAGCCTGCTTAGCAGGCGCCTGGAAGTATAGTGAGCTTACGCAAAGATCTTTTTGAGTGACGCACATCTCCCGGAAGTGGATTGTATCCATTCTTGGGCAGTTGTTTTGTCCAAATTTTCGGTCAAATAACCTTTATGAGACTATAGACGCTTAGCAATACAAATTTGGAAGGCTTATCGCAAATTAGAAGAGAATGGGGTTCACTTCCGGTTTACGTGCGTCGTTCAAAAACGTCTTCGCGTAAGCTCCCTAATCTGTCCCACTACTTCCAAAGTAGTTCAGAACTCGGACAAGATCTTTGCCGTGACGAAGCAGCAGCGTTCCACTCGAGCTTGCGCTCGCAAGTATGACCGCTGACTGGAAGGGCGTGGTGGTCAACTTTGTTTAACTGTTAATTAACTAACTAAATAAAAACGCACCTTTTTGCTTCGATTTCTAGAACGAAGTTTTCCCTCACTTCTCCAGGTGAAAATTTGATTCCAAATTTTTTCTACAAGTAGACAGCAAAATAAAATTGAGCAGTCCGCTTGGCGTGATTTCGAGTAAAACTACGCAAAAAAGAGGAGTAGCACAAACACATTTATGTCAAGAATACTGGTTCAGGTTCCTTAAAATAATAATAATAATAATCAATGATAACAGCCACCTAGAAAGAAAACACGGTTAGATGTGAATTTGTTTCCCTAAATAATTCTGAGCAATATTAAAACTGGACAGTTATCGCGAATAAATAATGACCTTGGGCACTCGAAGAAAAGTGATCACTCGTCTCTTTTAGTGTTTACTTTTTAAGAGGCAGATCATTACACGATTCTGGGAAACTGTCCACCTACCCCTCCCCTAAGCCAACATTTTGCCCTAAGTGAGAAGTAAGTGTTACTGTTGGCTTAGGGGAGGGTTAGGTGGGCAGTTCCTTAGAAACGTATAATCATCCGACTATTTCCTGTCGTCTGTTGTTAGGGATGGCAAGGATAGACGTGGATCGAAACTTGAAACAAAATTGCACAATGTTGACTTACTTGAGCCTTGCCCTGAAGTGGATTTCCAACGTCACAAGTGACGGTCACGGTGCCATTGTCTGGAATGCTTCTATCGCATTCAACACCCTTGAGGGAAAAAAGATGACGGTAAAGGTAAACAGTCCTAATTTTACGTCGGTAGCTTGAAATAGTCATCTGACTAACACGCCTGCGGTAGACGGTGTGCTCGTACCACCCCCCGCACCCCCTTCCATCCGCACTCCGTTTTACGGGAATTTAAAACTACTTTAACCCTTTAAGCCCTAAGAGTGATCATCATCAAATTTCTCCTTATAATATCAATACTTTGTAAAATAGAGTGGTCATAAGAATTACGAACATGATCACACAAGATGAATTGCTTGATATTTTATCAACTTCTCCCCACTAATCTCGGGACCTCCCGCAGGACCTCCCGCACAGAAGGCCGGGCACGAACCAACTGGGCTAATCCTTCGTCCATTCCCAGATTCATTAGGGAGTTTAAGCAACGACGCCGGCAACGACAGCGAAAGCGTCACCCAAAAGCGAATTCGCGCTGCTTCAAAGTTCATCACTCTTATTGCAATTCTTTAAATTTTCTAATCTTTTGAAAAGAAAATCGTTGTCATGTGTTCCCGTCCTCCTTAAAACGGAAGTTTCCCGCCGTAGTCGTGCAGTGACGGCAAAGAAATGTACAAAAAAGCCTGATGCACGTGCAAAGTTGTTGTTTTGCCAACCTAAACCTATTGCTCTTTTACCGTTTTCGTTGCCGTCGCCGTTGCTTAAGCTCCCTAATTACCGTTCTCTTATTCTCTATGTACTATAGAGTAGTACCAAACTACCTTAACCCTTTAAACCCTCACATCAAAATTCAAATTCTCATTTGTTATCCCTATACGTTTTTCATAGAAGTAGTGGGGAGAGTTTGTTGAAGTATCAGTAAGATTCATCTTGTGTGATCATGTCGTTAATTCTCATGACCACTCTGTTTTATAAAGCAGTGATTTTACAAGGAGAAATTTGACGCTCATCACTCTTAGAGCTTAAAGGGTTAAGGCGATGTTCACATTATACCCGACAGTTTTTGAATGAAACGAAAATCATTGCAGATAGTGCTTCTGTTCACGCAAAAAACGGGGATTTCGGGACCATTTCTGAAACTCACGGGGCGAAGCAACGCCGGGCCGATCTCGAAAGTGGATCGTCACATACCGAATAGGTTTCGTCTACTCTTCGTGGCAGTGTGAACAGGTATTCGGAAGGTAGCGGAAGCAAATGAGTATATTATAGAGCTTTAGATTCTGAGGCGAGGACGACTAAGAGTACGAGATTTTCCCAATACTAAGTAGTGCTCACGCATGAACCAGCGTCATTTCGGCGGGAAAACGTGATAGCCGTCGTCATTCTACTACCAGTTTTAGCGAGAATGTAGTGGTGGGGAGTTATCAAAAGTAAGCACTTTTATCATTTTGCTATCTGGAGAGGGCTTAACCTCGTACGGTGTAAATAACCGTGCTAACTTTTTTGGTGAAAAAATGTAAAATGAAGCTTTCCTTTTTTTTTTTGAGAACACGCGCAAAAAAACGTTAAGTTAAATCTTTGTAGTCGTTCTCGTCCTCAAATCTAAAGCTCTCTAGTAAAAGCGAGGACTGGAACCGACTGAGACGGAAGTTAATATTCAGGAGTGAGGACTGGGATTTAGGGCACCAAACCCTCTCGGCCAACCGCTCCGGTACGATGTTCCGTGTGTGTGTGGATGACTTGACCAGAGAAACTGCCCACCTACCCCTTCCTTAAGCCAACATCAACACTTACTTCTCACTTAGGGCGCTTTCCATTTGTCAGAACTGATCAGCCAGACCCTTCCCTTCGTAATGAGAATTTCACTATTAATCAAAACTATCCAGCTAGATCAGGCAAATCCTAAACAGTGTGTAGGAAGGAGATGGTTCTTCAGCAAAAAATCCCTGGAAAAAGCCGATTTCATTGTCAAAATAACTGGTCCGGTAATGGTCCGGCTGGCCAGTTCTGACAAATGGAAAGCGCCCTTGGGGTAAAATGTTGGTTTAGGGGAGGGGTAGGTAGGCAGTTTCCCAGGAACGTAAAATGATCTCATAGCCTAACAGTTATCAGAGTACCTGATCAGGTCCAATGTAGTTCAGACTTTCCGGGTGCTTTAACTTTATCACGGCAGTGTATGCATAGTCCTCTGCCTCATTTGAAACGGTCATCTCCACTGTGAAGTCCCT